>NW_013665992.1:610054-612413 GCF_000517525.1 Limulus polyphemus | reverse complement strand
GTTTTGAACTTGACACTTGTAACTACCATAAAAAAAAGTAGGAAATAGATCTAAATAATGCTTTTTTTGTTCTAGGAAGACCGCAAATTGTAACGGGAAACAACAAATGTTTATTCTAAATAGCTCAAATCTTATTGACCTTTAAACGGTGTCTGAATAACAATAGTGCCACTAGAATTGTAAATCATGCTGTGCACATGCAGCTCACTTTACCACATTGAATAGCATAAAACTGACCCCAGCTTTGTACTACCACATCAATATTTTGTGAAATACAATCACATTTTGGTTATATTGTTATTATTTACAAATAGATTATTAAATTTCTTTTTTTTTGAAACATTGAATAAAAAAATATAGAAAACAATGATCTCTGCTTACAGTGCTATGAAGTTTCTTTGTAGTTTGCAGTCACCTGTCATAATTTGCTTAGCCTTGTCCAATCACACATGGAGGGTGTAAAAGATAGTAACTTTTGTAGATTTTATAGATGCATTTTGAAAAAAAAAAAAAATAAATAAATAAATTACTACACTGAACTCACAAATTTTCACTGTGATTTATCAGGCTTCCTAACTAAATTGTTTTTGGATAAAAAGAATCTCATTTCAGATCACCATTTCCATTTGCCACCAGTTGTCAAATTTCCAATGAAAAAAGATAAATTTCCCTCCTAAACACTAAAGACTGGGAGGATTAAACAGAGCAATTTGCTTTTAATTAGTTATGAACTTGTAATTGAGAGAAGCAGATTTATGTAAACAAGTATTTCCAAAAATGGAAGAGGTGGGCAGAGCTACTGTGGTGAATTTGATAAATATAATGATATCTCGGCAAATACAAAAGGTAGGAGGATCTTATTTTATGTTCCAGCTGGTCAATATTGGTAATTTGAGTTTATAATTCACAAGAAATCATAGACATTGTATTGTATTTGATGCCAAATTTATTGCCAAACATTCACAAGATACACTAAAATTTTATTTAATTACTAAGTCTACAAATGTGATGACGTGCCCTCTGACCCCTACCACTTGCAGCAATAGGGTTAACACAATTTGCTTTGGGTAGTGCCTTACCTTTGTCTTACAGTCTCTTTCTAGATTTCATTTTCAGTTATGTTTGTTCCTTGTTTTGTGCTTGTCTTTTAATGTTCCTCTCTTCTTTTTTTTTCACTTCATGATTCCAATTCTTTGAGTTTACCTTGTCTTTCCTCCTTGCTTATTATTCAGATTTATACGGTTTCTTTCTCTAATAGTTTTCCTCTCACACCCAAATGCCTTGTCCCCCTTTGCATTTATGACTTTTTTTTTCCCCCCGGACTTGTTGACATTCTTCCCTTCCTTTTCTCGATTCCTTGTCCTAGGTTGACCTGCTTGGAGATGAAGTCCTTTGCCTTCTGTTTCACTCTTTGGTTCACCATTTTTGCATTTTAATTTTTTTCTCACCATCTTTTTGTATTCCTTATTTTACCCCTACTTTTTGTCTGAGACATTTCTTCATGCTTCAGAGGGCTTTTCTGTAGAAGTTTGTTACCTTCTCTTTGCTAGACTAGTCTCTTCCAATTCTGCTCTGTCCCTTCTTACTTCATTCCCCTGATGTTAGGACTAGTTGGATCATGTTTCATTTGTATTTACTCTACTCCTTCCTCCTTTTTTGTGTACATGGTCTCTATCAGGCTTTTTACCTTGACCTGGATATTTTTGGTTGGTGTTCATTTCTCTTTGGAGACCTGCACTGACATTAACCTTATCGCTATGGGTATCCTTTACTGCGCATGACAAAAGGTTTTAGTGTCTTGCACTCAAAATTTTATTAACTATTTTTTTGTTTAAGTTATACCAATTAGTATAGCATAAAATCATAGCTAATAATCCATATTTTCATAGTATACAAGTTTTAAGTTCTTAATTTTATAAGGCAATATTTTTAAAAATCCTGAATTTACCCTAGTATGACACATGTGAAACATTTTCTTTAGGCTTGTCCTTTTCTCTATTTTATCCACCACCCCTCCAGTAACTACAAAATTAAACGTAAATTACTCACTATAAAAATCGTCATTGCTCAGACAAACCAGAATTCTTATAGCCTTCAATTTTGTTTGGTTACAGAGCTATCAAATAGAAAATCACACCTCTCTTTTACCACCCATCTGTTGTATCCTCTCTTTCAGGATTTGTTAGTAGTTCTCTCGTTTAATTCTAATGATCTATGACCAATAGAAAGCCAAGGTTTTCATCTATCAAATGATGTATTATATTACGTTGTGTTCTGAACAGATAATTGTCAATTTCACTTTTAGTACAAGCTTTATTCCCATGGGGAAGATAACGACTAGTTTTGGATGAACTTATAA
>NW_013665992.1:597839-609743 GCF_000517525.1 Limulus polyphemus | reverse complement strand
AAAACAATAAAATTTAATTATAAATAGATGTATACAGTTAAGAGTTTAAGGCTACATAAGATAAACAAATGTAGTTTCATGTTACAATTTGAAGTCATTCTAGAAAGAAAAAAAGGGTAATTTAGATTTATTTCAATTTTTTTTGGTTATTACGAGGTCTGTCAAATTGACCAAACCTGTATAGTTAGGTTAGGGAAAATATAAAGGTAAAATATAAAGTTTTACTGAAAACAAACATTTGAAATGTATTTAGAAGGTTTTAGAGATTACACAAATGAAATTTGAGATTTTTTTGATGAAAAAAAGTATTTTTAGTCTTAATGTAAAAATCCCTCGGCACATGGACTAATCTAAACAAATACTCAATATAGTCATGGAAAATTCTTTTTTTTTTGGTTTATTTAAAATACTTCACTAAAAATATGACTTTTTGTATGTGAAAGACTTCTAACGTTTATTGAAAGACTACTAAATTTTGTGAAGATATACATACTATATTAAAAGTTAGTAGCATCAAATCTATAAAGATCTTAATCTAGTACAAAGACGTAATGTGGTCAGTAAAATTGGCCAAGCCCGTGTTGAGAGAGTTAAACAACTTCAATGTTTGTTGTCTTCCCAGGTTTTTTTTCTCAACCTTGCTGTTTACTACTGTTCCTCATTGTATCAGTCTACCCCTAACCTTCCTATGCCAGGTTCCAGGTCTTCCTTTTTTCTTGTCCTCCCTCTTGTTCATCACTTTTCTTGTCACTGACGATCATGTCACATCTGACCCTGTGGGTACCCTTTTCTTCCGCTTCTTCTACTCTTAGTTCCATTTTCTGCAGTCATTTTTCATTTCTCTACCCTGGTCTCTCTCTCTCTGCTTGTCTTCTCATTTAATTTTCTCCTCCTTTTGTGGTCTTTTTTTACCAAGTCTGCAGATTAACATGGTCGATGTTTCAGATATCTTCCTCCACATCCCTCTTGACCCATCCTTCATATGTTTTCTCTGTTCCGTCCAACAATTTTACATCTTTCAGTTGCTGACTCTTCCCTTTGACATAGCATTGTCCATTTTTATATTCACTGGTGTCCTGGGGGCCTTCACTTGCCATATTCACAGCCGAGGGCTGGCATTCCTTTTCTTGGAGGATTGACTTCTATTGGCTCATTATTGGATGGTATCCTCCTCTCACACCTCCCTACTTTTACAGAAGGCTACTCAGTTGGTGGTGAGGGCTTGTCATGAGATCTAAGTCCTTTCTCATACCCGCTCAATATTTGGTACTTGTAGGTGTTTTCTTTATCTCTTGTCTTCACTTGTTAACTATGGTGTATCTGATCATCAGGATTTTTCTTGCTTCCAATTTTCATCCTACACAAGAAGCTCTTTTGTTTCTGGGTGCTCTTGCTTCCCTGAAACCTCTCATTCCCTCTGAGCATGTATACATGCCCTTTCACTAGTGGACCTAGTGGATCCAATGGTTTCTTTCACAGGTTCCACTGTCCTCATTTGTGAACCTCTCCTCAAGGAATTGTCATGATGACTGGACCATGCAATTACTACTTCCAGCATTCTATTAGAAACTCCCAAGCTGGATCTCTCTCTTTACCAATGCTTCCCTCTCTAATTGAGGTATATCTCTGGATGAGGACATTCCTTTTGGCATTTGGATGCAGGATGAGCATTCACTCTGCAAGAACATGCTAGGACTTCTCACTGATCATTAAGCATGTACCCATTCCTGCCCCTACAGAAGGATTACTTGATCATGATCCATTTTGTCAATTCCATGGTTGTTTCTTACACCAATCATCGAGGAGGGTTCTGTTCCAGGACCCTTTGCTTTTGAGCATTGAACATACTCTTCTGGGCCCATTTGCCAGGAGCTAAGAACATGGTGGTAGAATGCCTCTCTTGGCCAGCCTACATTATACAAATTGAATGGTCTCTACACTCCCAGGTCTTTTGTTGGTCGAATTGACCGACCATGTGACCACTTTGTACTCCTTTAAAGTTGTTACTTTTGAAACTAAGAACTTTTAATATATTATGTGTATCTTCACAAAATATGGCAGACTTTCAGTAAACAGTACAAGTCTTTCACATACAAAAAATTAGATTTTTTGTGAATTATTTTTAATAAATTAAAAAAATGATTTGTCCATGAATATATATATATATATATATATAGAGAGAGAGAGAGAGAGAGAGAGAGAGACCTTTCAAGTACAAAATGTTTTCTTGTTGAGTTTAAAAATACCCTTCTTTATCTGAAAAATCTTGCATTTTGTTTGCGTAATCTCTGAAACCTCCCTAAGTACATATATAATGCATTTGTTATTGGTAAAACATTATATTTTATCAGTTATTTTCTCTACCCTAACCCTATACAAGGTTGGTCACTTTGACCAACCTCATAACCACCAAAAAGAAATCAAGATAAATGTAAATTTCCTTTTTTTTTTTTCTAGAATTAATTCGTAATGTAACATGAAACTACATTCGTTTATTTTAAGTAGCTTTAAACTTGTAACAGTATATATCTACTTATGCTTAAATTTTACTGTTTTATTGCCCTTTTGAACTATGTCTAACTACTATTTGCATCGTTATAAGTTGTAAATCGCTTGGGGAATGTAGATCTCACGTTACACAATTATCGAATTACATTACCCACAACCTGCTCCTGTGGATGCCTCCTGAAATTTTTATTATATTGTTATTTATTTTATCTAATCTACTTTAACTAACCTAAATAGATTCCTATTTTTACATATTAGTTACTTTTATAACAATAACTAAAGAATGCACATGAAAAACAAGAGATAAAGTACTTACCTGGGTCTTCTTTTCTTGCTGTTGACTTTCAAGATCACTTAACCCTATTTTTTTATACTAATGGTAGTAGTGCACTAAATATTTTTAATTTAATTTATATATGCATCAAAGAACATAGAACAATAACATGCAAAAAGCAGACAATTTTCTCTAACAATGACAATTTTTCTGGCTTTCTAACTATGAGGCAACAGCCATTACAAATTCATACAAGTTAGTCAATATGTTTCCAATAGGAATGAAGCTTGCACTAAACGAGAAATTGACAATTTTCTGTTCAGAACACAACACAATATAATACATTATTTGATAGATGAAAACATTGGCTTTCTATTGGTTATAAGTAATATAGAATTGAACATAAGAGAAACTATTAACAAATCCTGAAAGATAGGATGTGATAGATGGGTGTAGCAAGAGGAGGTCTGATTTTCTGTTTGATTCTGTAAACAAACAAGATTGAAGGTTATAAAAATTATGCTTTTGTAGTGAGTAACATACATTAAATTTTGTACTTATTAGAGGGGTGGTGAATAAATTAGAGACGAGGGGTTGCTTAGAGAAAAAATTCACGTCTCTCATGCTAGGGGAAAGTCAGGATTTTTTTTATATTTCCTTATAAAATTAAGAACTTGAAACTTGTGTAAAAATATGGATTATTAGCTATGAATTTATGCCATAGTAATTGATATAACATGAATAAAAAGTAGTTTAATTAAATTTTGAATGTAAGTTACTAAATACCTCATATGCAGTAAAGGATGCTTGGGCAGATAAGGTTATACATACCTTTTTCACATTCTCAGCTCTGAGCTTCCTCTCTTCTGGTTCTCTGCTCTTCATCCTTAGGCTCAGGATGTTGATGCTTTCGGCCAAGCCTGTTTTCACCTTTTTCTATATGCCTCTCCACTCTTCATCTCCTGCCTCAGGTCTTCGCCTTGATACACAATACTTCTTGTTGGATTCTCTTTGGCCAGCTCAGCCTTGGTTTCCTTTGCTTCTTCCCTTAGCATCCAGACCGTCTTCTTTTACCTTATATTGTCTCTTTGTTACTTCAATCTTCCACATTCCTTTTCCATCGAGAGATATTGTCCCTCCATCTTCACATGTGGTATTTGTACAGTTTATTCCCTGTTGGGCTGGGCTCTCTGATCTTGTGGAATTTTACTTCTCACATTCCTATCACCCTTCAACTGGGCCTGTCTATCTACAAAAGTAATGGGTCTTTTATTGTTGGCTCATCCTTTCGTCCTGGCCATCATACTGTGAACTACCTATTTTTGCATTTGTACCTGGCTGTTCATCAATGGTTTGTCAGTCTCTCCCTTAAATGATTATCAAGCAGCCATGTCCATTGCATTTCACCTTTCCTGGTGCCACAGGGTGTTTCTTCCACATCCTCTCCACTACTTCCTTCATCTCCTGACTCCCATGCCTGACTGGGACCTTGATGTAGTTTTACACCTTCTCACATGTACTTCATTTGAACCATAGACTTCTTGCTTTTTATACCATCTTTCTCTTGACTTATTTTCTCCTCCTTCTAGCCTGTGATTACTGTCATATGGATGTTTCTTGCATTCTTTTCCACTACACTTGTATACTTCTCTCCCCAAACCGATAAGTTTTTCCAAGACTTATAGCTTGGGACCATAACCATACTTTCTTTCTTCTGTCTCTTACCTATTTAATTGTTTGGACCCAGATTGGCTCACTGTTCTGTTCATGTTGTTTAGTGTTACTTATCAGGGACCTCTCTTTCAAGATCCCTGTCACCACCTGTCCCTACCCCGGGATACTTTTTCTTCCAAGGATCTTCCTCTCTCCTTACTGGATGGGTTTATCTACTTCTCTGGTTGGTATATCTGTTTCTAGATGTGAATTCTCTCAGACTATATCACATTTCTTTGCATTAAATTTGTCACCTTTCTTGTTCTCCTGCTTCTCATCTTTGGTAGCCCCAGGTTGAGATCTTCCAGGTGGGCATGTAGATGACTCCACGTGTTTGTTTTTCATTATCTACCCCCATCTGGCTGTTTCATTTCCTGCTGGATTTTAGCTTCCACCAGTCACCATTCTTCATTCAACCCACCATTTTTAGAATAATACATACAATGTCTTTTTTAGACTCCTTTTTTATTTCACAGGTGGTTGGTGTTGTTTCCCAAAATTGGAATGAGGCCAGGGTTAACAGAAAGCACTCAAACCATCCACCCTGGCTCTACCAGTGCCCAGAGTTGAGATAGGGAGTTCTGCAAGACCATTAGATATATCCTCATGGTGTACAAATTACTCAATTGCCTGATTCAGACTGTACCTTCCATGGATTATCATGGAAAAGGCCACAACAGAGAAGTGACTGTCCACTTCTTTGGCTTTCACTTGCTCTTCAGTAAAAGAGCTTTCCAGCAGATGTCTGATGGACATCCAGGCACTTATCTGAGTCTCCCCAGTAGGATTTCCCTCCTTTTTCTTCTTCAAGTGGAGCATAGAAGACCTTTGCAACTTACCAGTTTATATCCACTAGCAGACTGGGGTGGTGGACCACAGAGAATCCTCACTGCTTGGGCTTATCACAGTAAAGTGAGATGTGAAGCTGTGGTGACACTATCAGTGTAATATGGGTCACCCCTCACTTATCTATTGTGTCCTACTCCTGCAGTCAGAGCCTGTTCAGTTGAGGTGAGGACAAAATGTACAGGAAACATGATACAAAACTGATGTGTCCTCCTCCTCCTGCAGCCAGAATCTGTTCAGTAGAGTTGCAGTGAGCAAGCATTATATGGAAACATAATACACAAATGTGCCCTCCTGCAGTCAGAGTCTGTTCAGTAGAGTTGAGGTGAGCACACAAAGTAAGGCATGAATGTGTTATAACCACACTTCACATTTTGGCTATCCAACTCTGTATGTGTGAAAGTACTTGGACAGTCATGTTAGTTGCTACTTTTGTCCCTACTTTCTGAGCAAAAAGTATACTCTGGTCAAGATAAGATGCAGTTTCCTACGGTTGTTCCTCCTAGGGAGCTCCTGCTATCAGATGTTACTCTCCATGAGGTTTCCTTCAGGTTTCTTTTGGTAGCTCATCTAAGTAAAATTTTGCACTAGCCCCTCCACCAATTCAACGTGAGATTCTAGCTATTCTGTGTGTGGAGATGAGTTATTGTGTCAAAAGTCAAAATTTTCCCAACATGTAAATATATTTCTGATAGATATTCATCTCTGCAAACCTTCCCACCTGTCCTTTCCACTTGTGGTGCACATTTTTGTCTTGCCTTGTCAAAGAATGAAGTTATCATAAGTGCAAGTGTAGAGGGGGGAACTACTGTGCATGTAGGTTATGCTACCCTCTTATTGGTGAGGGTTTTTGTCACATCATGACATCAGCATGCACTAGTACAGTTCAAATGTGTGAAATTAGGTAAGAGTTACTTCAAGGTTAGTGGCATGTAAATTGCAGATGCACAAAGAAGATAGTTATTCTGTGTGAATTAATGTCTATCAGAATGTATTTTCAGATTAGAAAATGTTAACATTTCTAAAAAATGTATAGTTATTTAAGGCCACCTGTCTGCAGTAATTTAATTTATTCAGTTATTAAAGATACCTTAAAACAAAAAATTGAAAATTATGATATTTTTCTTTTATTATATATACCTTTGGATTTAATAACTAAAATGTTGCTGTTTGATGACAAAGTATAACTTGGTAACTTTTGAAACATTATCAGTTGTTTGATTATTATTCACCAAACCTAATCTGTCGATATTATTGGAACTTATTGATACCTTAAAATTTTTGTGGGTGGAAAGAAGTTTACATCATATATTTTAAAAATTAAACAGTAAACTAATCCATCAATAACTGGGAATTTTATCTTAAGATGAAATGATCTCTTTGATATTGTTATATGAATTGTAAACTTTAGCAAAGAACTTGAATACTTTATGCTTTCTTTAGTGATGAAGGAGTATCATTTCCCATTCAGAAGGGACTAAGTGCATCAAGAAGTCAAATTGTTTTCTTTAAACATAATAATGTGGAGGATCTGGAGCGCTTGCTCCTGGAGCAGGATGATCTAGACAAGAAGGTAGGTGTTTATGAAATTTATAGTGCTAATATTGATCCTTACTAGTATTACGTGTGTATCTTTTCTGATACTCTACATTCTGTTAGTATTATGGTAATTTTTTACTGATATGTGTATATCCATCCTAATATAATAAGTATTATGTTTAGGGTTGTGTTTGAAAATTCATTTGCTAGCTAGGAATTCAAAAGATAGTTCTAAACATTTGAAGGTTTGTTGGGCAGTATTCAATCAGTGTCAGTTTTTTATCTTGTTAACAGAAACCATTTGACATGAATGAGTAATAACCACACATTAAATGTCACTCACATGGGAAAATTCATTCTTTTTATTTATATAATGCCCCTTTACTTAAAAATGATTCTATTAATAAAACAACTCACCAGAATGATGCATATAGCTGATATGTTGGAGCAGACCGTTATTGTGAAGGTATGTTTAGTTGCTGCATTGTTTCAATAAAATGTACTGAATGCTTAGTGTACAAGATGTAAGAGAAGTGATAATTTAAACAATGGATGTTTTTCACAGTTGTGCTGTTTCTCCTTTAACTTTTTGTTATATTTGCCAATCTGTATTTATTAATTCAAGAGTTACTGTTACTGTGTCCCTGTTTTACTGTTTATTTTATATTATTATGATTCATTCTTTTGGCTGATGTCCTTTATTCGTAGTATACTTTTCCTTAATCAACAATGTTGTTAAAAAAGTGTGACTGATAATAACATTTTGTTCGAGTTGAAAGTATGTATTTATTTTCTAATTGAATTATTAGTGGTACTCTGTTCTATTTTGCTGTTTATTTATTATTATGATTATTAGATATGTATAGTTATTCAATACTTTTATGTTAAAAATACTGACTGTTAACTTGCCTGGACTGGTGACTGTTAAATAAAGAGCACAGCTACAGTTCTTTTAATTGCTCATGTAAAGCAAAGGGTTGATTGAAAAAATTCTAAGAGTTTTCAGGACCAAATTTATAATGACAATTTACATATAGCTATTTATTTTAAATAATATGATGCCAATTTTTCACAAAAATCCATGGATCTAGGCCTGAGAGCCCTCCAAAACTCCTTTAATCCACATATGGAGGGCTGTAATTTGAAAAACATTTCCAAAATCAAAACTCAGAAGTAGAGGTCAAAAGTTTACTGTTAAGTTTTAGGTTGTCTTTTCCAATTTTTTGAGAATTCAAGAATTAAATAAACAAATATAGGTAAAAGTGAGAATTACTATAAACGATTAATGAAGAATAACATCATATCAGTACAAGCATGTATTACCTATAAAAGCTGATTTTGACCGTGAAAATTCAGAAAAAAAGTACAGAATGAAGGTTCAAATCTTTGATAGTATGACATCACCATACTAGTTAACATTTGAATGAAAATCCTTTTGTTTTACAGGTAATACATAAGTGAAATAAAACATTCATATATAGTTTAAAAATACATTATATGGAACAGTAGTCACATTTTATATTTTAAATAACCATAAACAATGTTGTTTATGTACATATTTGATGCTATGTGCAATACTCATAGCTATGTGCAGCAAGCAAGTTTGTCATTCTTGGTGAACCAACTGAAACAAACAATTCACAAGTTGCGTGCCCTTATAAAGGCCAGTTTCCATGAGGTAGCTCATAAATATTTTATTTTGCCAATTGAAGTAGTTGACTTCCCTCTATAAATCATACGAACATGGTAAGGATGACAAAGATTTATCAATGACCATTGTTACAGTCAGCAAGTGTCATACCATAATATCTGGACAACAATATTTTTGGTCAAGAACAATTTGTTTTATATCTAATAGTTATAGTTTTTTACACATAAGAAGCTCTTATATTTGTGTGTTGTTTGAATATATGAAACTTAATTTTTCAATAATAAAAGGACTTATTTAATACTGGGAAGACTGTGTTTGAGTCATTTGGATTTCCAATTGTGAGTATATTGATCTATACTCTTTTTTTTTTTTAAACTGTAGGCTTTGTTTTAAGAACTTAGGTTTAGTGAAGGCCATTTTCTACTTTTGTGTTTTATATAATATTATATTTTGTAGTTAGTTTATATTATTTATTTATTCATTCTATTTATGAATCAGTTTATTTTTATTCATTTTATTTTTCCATTTCTTCATTCTAGTTGAACCAACTTCAGCCAGTACTTCAGATATGCCATCAACATCTGATGAACCAATGGTGCTGTCAGCCACAGCATCAGAAAGTTTTCAGAGGCAGTATGCCATCCTTCTTAGAAAAGGGACAGAAGTTTGCTGCTGTGTGAAAACTTGTCCACAGATGGGTCACAGAATTGAAAACTAATTGGTTGCAATAGAGTAAAAGGATGGGCAAATAAGATACTGCCAAGGTTACTTTAAATAACATATTTCCATCTTACTTTCCCTGACAATGATGCACAATAAATTCCTGGTACCAAGAATGTGTTAAAAAAGGACATGAAATATGAAGCTCATTTTTATGTACGTACTGCTCACTGTGCAGCAGAAGAAATGAGCCAGGAGATGTGGAAAAGCCCTGAAAAATGGACTCTGATGTTGTATAAAAATGAAAAGTTGTTCAATCATACTGTAACACCAATGTAATGGCCTCTCAAAGAACAGAATGTATTGCAATCATAAAGCATTTAAGATCTTCATCACCAAAGTTATGACAACAA
Organism: Limulus polyphemus; assembly: GCF_000517525.1. NCBI lineage: Eukaryota > Metazoa > Arthropoda > Merostomata > Xiphosura > Limulidae > Limulus > Limulus polyphemus. The sequence goes on along the minus strand of NW_013665992.1, from coordinate 600,139 downwards.
CTACATGTTTCTGACTTACTTTTCTTGTGAACTGATGACAGCATTGACACAGGAAAACACATTGTGTAGCTCCAGATAATAAAAACCTTTATCCTCATTTTGCATAACTTGAGCTTATAAGTGTAAAATATGCCAACTCTTAGATATTGTGAAAGCACTGGAGGTGGTCTTCAACGATTTTGGTTTTTTGCATAGTATATTTAAATCCAAGGTCATAGGCTTTGGAATAAATTGTTGACATTTACATTTTGTCATTAAATGTGATGTGGGCAAACTTTTTTGTAAATAAACCTAAACAATAAATGAGTATTTTTATTTTTTAACAAGGATTTCATGTTTATATATGTACATAAAAACATTTTAATTTTTTCATAAATATATTTTTATTTCATGTTTGTTTCATTGCAGTCGTACTTGCAGTGGGTTTAGCAGCGTGAACTTTTGTATGTTTTCCGTAAACTATCTTAGATCTTGCCCTGAAGAACATCTTTAAAACATCATAAACAAGTACAATACAGTAGTTACATCTTGACATCCATCTACCTATTTTACAAAAAATCTTAAAAGAGGCTTAGAAAAGCAAACGAGATAGAAGAAATAATGAAACATCAATTTTCTAAGCCCATTTCAGCCAGTGGAACAAGATGTAAACAGCATAAATAATGTTCCCTTTCCAAACTTCTGAATAACTCACTAAACATAATTGTGCAGGTGGAATACTGTTTTGAAGACAGTGAGAAACCTTGAAAAGAAAGGACAATAATTCACTGATGTTCTGGTGTACCTCTCAGAATGGACAATTGAGAAGGGACTTACCAAACAGTGTTGAAACTAAAATAAATCATTTTAGAGGTGATCAAACTGAGATACATCTTATAGCATGTTTGACCATAAATATTGGCAGACTAGATTATCATCTTTATGGTGTTGAAAAAACAAGTTGAACATATGAAAAAATATTTCAGCACAATTTTACAGAACTGTGGCTATTACATTCTGATTCCTCTACATGAGTTAGTAGATGTACGTCAGGTAGGCTGGCCATCTGATTGTAGGGATTCATCCACTGTCTGTGTGGCTGCATGCAAGTCAGGATGACACTAATAGGGGAGACTTGTAGGAATGTCTTTAAACTAGTGCACTCAACATTTACTCCCTATCTATTGCATGATATCAGCACCATGAAGAGAGTAAAACATGTTTGGTGATTCACACTGAATACAAACACATATGACCAGCTTATGAGTATTACTGTTAACAGCTCTGAAGAACAAGGAAAGTGGCAAATTTAACCCTTTTGCTGCGACTTTCGGATATCCAAACAAACATTTATACCTGGTGACTGAGAAATTCAGATATATTCTATGGCTACCAAAAAACGTTTCCCCTCTGCTGTGATGGGATCTAGATGCTTTTTAAAAAAATACTGTGACGAGCAGGAACATCCTTGATCTTGAAACAACCAGCATATTGTGCAGTGAAAGGGTTAAAAGTTAGTTAGTAGATGATGGTTGTCTGGGCAATGACTTGAATATACAGCTTTCATTCACCTTTACTGAAATAAGGATTTTATGAGAGAGAAGGGAGAGACACAATTTGTTAATAAATTTGCAAGCTATGTCTGCACAGTATGCAAATTTTCTTATGATTAAATGATAATGTTATTATTCTTAAAACAGTTGCCTTTTTTTTGCTTTTTCCAGCATACCTGGCACTTTTTCAAGTAAATTTTAAAGCAACTAGCAAACATTTGTCAGTGGTTGGAAAAGTTAGTTTGAAGCCTTGCCATAGCTTTGGAAAGTTCAGTATACCATGTTATCCGTACACCAGTATTTATCCACTAACTATATGATGTTATCAGTAGACCAGTATTATCCAGTGTAGCATGTTATCCGTAGACTAGTATTTATCTACTAACTATATCATGTTCTCAGTAGACCAATATTATCCAGTGTATTATGTTCTCAGTAGACCAATATTATCCAGTGTATTATGTTCTCAGTAGACCAACATTATCCAATGTATTATGTTCTCAGTAGACCAACATTATCCAATGTATTATGTTCTCAGTAGACCAACATTATCCAATGTATTATGTTCTCAGTAGACCAACATTATCCAATGTATTATGTTCTCAGTAGACCAATATTATCCAATGTATTATGTTCTCAGTAGACCAATATTATCCAATGTATTATGTTCTCAGTAGACCATTATTATCCAGTGTATTATGTTCTCAGTAGACCATTATTATCCAGTGTATTATGTTCTCAGTAGACCATTATTATCCAGTGTATTAT
>NW_013665992.1:594193-596839 GCF_000517525.1 Limulus polyphemus | reverse complement strand
CTCAGTAGACCAATATTATCCAGTGTATTATGTTCTCAGTAGACCAATATTATCCAGTGTATTATGTTCTCAGTAGACCAATATTATCCAGTGTATTATGTTCTCAGTAGACCAATATTATCCAGTGTATTATGTTCTCAGTAGACCAATATTATCCAGTGTATTATGTTCTCAGTAGACCAATATTATCCAGTGTATTATGTTCTCAGTAGACCAATATTTATCCAACGTAGCCTGTTATCAATAGGCCAATATTTATATAATACTAGTAAAAGTATCTGGCTTTGCTCGGGTTATTAGGTTGATAGCGTGCTAAGCAACATGACAAAAGCCATTGTTAGAATGCATTCTTTCTAAAATGAACTGGCTTTTCTATATATTAGAAGTTGTTATATAAGAAACCACTTCTTTTCTATGTGGTTTCTTGCTAACTTGCATCATTAAAAAGAAGCGCATGCATGTGGATAAAATAAGTAATAATACTCAGATGCACACCATCGGAGTTCACTTGGTAAGAGTGCAAAATTTTAGGTTTCTAGGTTCTTTGCTCTTGGTGCTATGGTGGTCACATATTCTTTTCTATGTGGTTTTTCACTTGCATACCTCACACAAAGATGTGCACATACATGGATAAGTAATAATACCCTCAGAGTCCACTTAATATGTGTGCAAAATTTCAGGTTTCTAGGTTCTTTCCTCTTGGTGGTCACAGACAGACATGCACTTTTATTATTATTATTATAGATAGCATATTTTCATAGTACTGTATCCAGTGTACCTTGTTATGAGTATGATAATATTTATCCAGTGTGACATATTATCAGTAGGTCCAAGAAAAAACGAAATCTGGAAAGAAATTTATAAACTTATCATTTTAGTAACAATCTTTTGGAATGAAATAAAGTTCAAGGTGAGAATGTATAAATATCAGCATAAACATTGATGTCAGATAACAGAATTTTTTATTTCAGAAGTGAATTAGTTTATGATGTACATGATTATTGTTTTGTATATAAAATTATTCATCAGTTTTTATATTTTTCTAATGATCATTTAAAAATATCAAGAGTGGACATTATTTACTGCTGATATAAGGAACCTTTATTACTGATAGTACATGGATATTTAGTGTGATATGGATCCTTACTGGGCATTGTATATATTATTATCAGTTATATGTTGGTTCTTATTGATATTTGTATTCGTGCTAATTGTGTATCAGTATAATGTAGAAATTGGATTCATATTCCTTTATAGGCTATATGGACAGAATCTTCATATTGAACAAAGATGAAATGGGCAGCTGCCTAGTACAGCTCGACACTGTTTTGAAAAGCTTACATCTTTAGGAGATGTTTTTCTCCATCTGTGCAGATTTCCTAGATTAATCATCCAAGACTTTCTCCACAAGTGTCATGCTCAGTTAGACAGCTTCTGCCCATTTCACCCATGTTTGTTCAGTTGGATTCATGTGTGTGTGCAACATACATGTTGATTTTTGTGAGTTATATATGGATCCCTACTGATTTTATATCTGCCTCTAGCAATATATGGATCTTTACTGGTTTGCTTGCATTTCTTTATTTGCATTATAACGAACTTTGCTGATGTTATGTACATAATCTGATATTTATATGGATATTTGTTAATGTGTGAACTGGAGATCGATGGATAGACGTCCTTGTTGTGTTTTGTGTCTACATAGATATTTTGTCGAACTTTAGTAATTTTAGTTGTATCTATGTGCAGTTAATAATGATATATTGATTTAATTATTTGTTTTTCACTTTAATTATTCAACAGAATCCAAAGAAAGCTAAGGTAACACGAAGATTTCTTGTTATTGAAGGTTTGTACATGAATTATGGAGATGTTTGTCCTCTGATTGAACTGGTAAGCTTCAAGAGATAAGATTATTGTAAATTAATTTGTAAAATACAGACTGTGTAAGTAAAGCAATAAAACAGAATAATGTGCTACTCTTAAAACGTTTTTGACTATTTCAAAACTAATTATCCAATAATCTCTTGAAGAAAACTGTATATAAAAGACTGCCTCAAGGTGAATGCAAAACTGGTATTTACATGTACGTGTGATCTCTACATAAAGGTGATGGCTTTCTGTCAAAAATAAAGATCCTGGACAATCAGATGCTAGTGAAATTTTTGACACATATTGTTTTCCATTTGTAGTTAACTGTGTGTTTTAAAAATTTAATTCATCATAGTAAATACAACTCACTCACTGAATTTTACCTGAATTTTTTTCAATTAAAAAATGTCTTGTGTATTAACACATGTATGTACATACATGTAATTGTGAATCAATGATTTTGTATAGCTTTGTAACCTTTATTAATACCTCAACAACTGGCAAGGGAATCTGTGTGTGACTGTTAGGACACACTTTCAATCTGCAGTGACGATAAGCACCTCTGATTTCATAACATAGTCCATTATATTGCACCTTCTAACATAGGATCAACCTTCTTCTCCACATATATTGTTAGTGCAAATATCAAATTCAAGTTCACTGTCACTTTCATCCTTGGTCATATTAAGTAGTTCTAAAGCAATAGCTGTCACTTTCATCCTTGGTCATATTAAGTAGTTCTAAAGCAATAGCTGTCACTTTCATCCTTGGTCG
>NW_013665992.1:578728-593338 GCF_000517525.1 Limulus polyphemus | reverse complement strand
AGTTCTGAAGCAATAGCTGTCACTTTCATCCCTGGTCATATTACGTAGTTCTAAAGCAATAGCTGTCACTTTCATCCCTGGTCATATTACGTAGTTCTAAAGCAATAGCTGTCACTTTCATCCCTGGTCATATTAAGTAGTTCTAAAGCAATAGCTGTCACTTTCATCCCTGGTCATAATTTAGAACTACTTAAGCAATAGCTGTCACTTTCATCCCTGGTCGTATTAAGTAGTTCTAAAGCAGTAGCTGTCACTTTCATCCCTGGTCGTATTAAGTAGTTCTAAAGCAGTAGCTGTCACTGCATACAGATAAATTGTTTTCAAGTTGAACCAATTCATTGAACACACAACTTAGTATTTCATATGGAAACTTTATAACACAGGCAAGGTAACATTTCCTAAGTTATGTGTATTGTCTTAACTTGATTTTCAGGTCTTTCTCCAGGAAAACCAGCTTTGTGGAAACATTTCACATCTGTAGACTTATCAACATGTATTAAATGAAAAGCATCTAGTAAATATATGCTCATCAAGATAAAGGGGCATTTCATAGTTTTTTGTTTTCCATTTAAGCATTTATGTAACAAAGTTGCAGTACTGCTTATATAATGTCTTCATTTAATTATTGAAATTTAGAAGAATTATTTGTAGGTAAAAATATACCAGTCTGACATTATCTAATGTAATATGTAGATGAGATGAAATATTATACAAAAATAACAATTCATTTTTCTTTTGGCTCTTTATTTCCCTGTCAAAGCACTTAGCTACCCAATAAAGATGTCCAAGGTCTTTCATGCCTTTGAACAAACCTAATAATTACAAGCAATTTGTGGAGAATTTTTGAAGCAAATAAACTACAGTGACTTTTCGATTCCCAGGATAGAAAATTTTTCTCTTGTTATTGTAACACACAATGCCATATTTACATAAATTTTCTGCCTTGTGTCTTCTCACAAACATGAAATCTTTTTCTATTGTGTCATGAAACAACCCAGTATGACCTTATTGTTTAGAAAAAAAAATTCAATTTATACCATTTATGTAGTCTTACAACAATCATCAAAATAAAGTATCAAAGAAATATGATAATGAATCTCAATCAAGTTGAAACTGACTGGATGTATAAAATAGGGATTTCTGATTGACAATAAACAAAATTTAAATTGTAAGATGAAATCTTGTGTTTTTAATGGTCTATTAAAACAGTGGTTCACAAAAAAGTTTGGAAAGTTCACAACCTAATAAATGATAGAAATAATAAATCAAATTCTATATATTTGAAGCCAAAACTAGATACTACTTAGTAAGTCCACTGTGAAAAGGAAACTCCTCTTTTTTTCCATATAAGGTTAAAAGAAAATACTTATCTTACGAGTTTTAAATCAGGCCCATAATTTTCAGACAGAACAAAAATGTACAGTATTTCAAGTAAGATTTTTTGTGTGAATATATGCTAAAATTGCTGTATGGAGAAAAATAATTCTATTGTAGGTACCTTGCCCTTCATCTATGATGATTTAATCGAAACAGCAGATTTATCTCCCTTTTTATTTATAAACTGTAATACAGTTTACTTGCAGTTATTAAATATAAATGATTGATCAGCCATGACAATTAGTTATTCTGTATATAAAACATTTGGAAACAATAAGAAAAGTACGAATAATTGTACTTACTACTTAGGGAAATGAGCATAAAATGTGATCCATGTGATTTCTATGATTAAATATTGAGCTTAGATATAAGTTACTGACAAGTCGTGAGTTTGACTCTGACAGAAAACATCTTCCAGTTAACTGACAGGTAATTTTCAGTCATTGTTTGCAAGATTTCAAGTGCTATGCTTGAAGAATGAAAGAGTTATTAAACCTATAAGTACATGGTTGCTGTACATTGTGGTGTTTGGGTTTAGACAAAAATATAGTGGTCACTGGATATGTTGAACAAGTGGATGCTATGTGAAGTTTCTTTAGGTTTAAAATTTAAAAAAGTTCATTGTTATGTACAGGTGTTTTTTAGTACAGTTATAATTTTACCATATTAAAAGTTGAGTATTTTATCCAGAAAAAAATTTAAACATTTTAGAATAATCTAATGAATATACATAATTTATTTTGTTAGTAACCTGTACTTGTTCTTTCTCTAGTATAATGTATTGGTTTCTTTGTAGCTTGAGTTAAAGAAGAGGTTCAAAGTGCGATTATTTATTGATGAAAGTTGTTCTTTTGGTGTTCTTGGAAAAAATGGTAGAGGAGTGACAGAACATTTTAATATACCTGTAAGTAGATTTTTTATTTCTGTTTATTTTATCCATAAGGCTATATTTCATAACTAGTTGTATGTGCTTTATGTATGCAATCTTGCAAGTATATGTATATATGTAAGTGCCTTTATGTATTGGAAATAATTATGGAAATGGTAAGGCAAAATAATATAAAAAGCAAATATTATGGAAATTCCACCTTCCAGAAAAATTGTAATAGTTATGGGACACTGTCTGCTCTTTGCATGTTATTATTCTATGTTCTTTGGTGCATTATTAAATTAAATAAAAATATAGTGCATTACTACCATTAGTATATATTTAAAAAAAAAAAAAAGGCTTAATAGTCATCGACAGTCGACAGCAAAAAAAAAAAAGTAAGTACTTTATCTCTTGTTTTAGTGTGTATTCTTTATTTGTTATCATAAAAGTAACTAAAATGTCAAAATATGAAACTCTTTAGGTTAATGAAGGTTAGATTAGGTAAAATAAGTAATAATATAATAACTTTTCATGAGGCACACATGCGAGCAGCTTGTGGGAAATGTAATTCCATAGCATAACATGATCCGTACGTTGCCCATGTGATTTACAACTTATAATGCTGTGAATAGTAGTTAGACATGGTTCAAAGGACAATAAAATTTAAGTGTAAATATTTGTGTACTGCTGTGAGTTTAAAGCTATTTAAGATAAACAAATGTAGATTCATATTACAATTTGAAGTCATTCTAGAAAGAAAAAAGGGTAATTTAGATTTATTTCTATTTTATTTTTTTTGGTGGTTATGAAGTTGGCAAATTGACCAATCATGTATAAAGCTAGGGTAGAGAAAAAAACAGATAAAATATAGTTTTACTGAAATAAAAGTTGAAATTTTATTTAAGTGGTTTTAGAAATTATATAATTAAAATTTGAGATTTTTGAGACAAAGAAAAGTGTTTTTAATTTTAACATGAAAATCACTTAGCACTTAGATTAGTATTTAGCAATACTATGTATATTCACAGACAAATCTTTAGTAAAAAAATACTTCATTAAAAACTGAATTTTTCTATAGAAAAGGCTTGTAATGTTTACCAAATGTCTTCTAAACTTATGAAGATACACATACTGTATTAAAACTTGTAGTATGAAAACTATAACAAGTACAAAATGGGAGCTGGGTCGGTCTCTGGGACTGAGTCCATAGTGAGAGAGTTAATCAGAAAGTGACACACTGGAATATAGTCTATTAAGTACATACAGTAATAGAGAGATCCAGTAATGGTTTCCAGGACAGAAATACCACATAACAATAATGTAAGGTTAGTTTTGGCTGTTGAAGACATCCATGTTACTGTAGGAACTGTATACAAGACTCTGTAGAAGGTGCGTGAAATTTTTACTTTGAGGATAGAAGTATTTGAGGTAGAATACCAAAAGTGATGTGTAGTATTGTAGAATATTTTCTTTAAAAGATAGACTATAATTTAGTACAGGTCTTGTCAATGACCTTGCTGTAAATACATGTTTGAATGCTATCATGAGAACAGTAAGATACATATTAACTCAGAGTCATCTCCATGAACGTGCTCTACTTGAAAATGAATGTTGGACCACAAACAGTGGAATAAACAAAGCTGGAGACATGTTTGCTTTATGGCGGTATTATAATCAATGTACAATATCTTCAGTTAAGCATAGTGGAAGGACCATTACAAGCTTGGGGCTGTACTTCAGCAAATTGATCTATACAAAACTAATGGAAATATCTTCAGTTAAGCATAGTGGAAGGACCATTACAAGCTTGGGGCTGTACTTCAGCAAAGTTGATCTATACAAAACTAATGGAAATATCTTCAGTTAAGCGTAGTGGAAGGACCATTACAAGCTTGGGGCTGTATTTCAGCAAAGTTGGTGATCTATACAAAACTAATGGAACCCAGACTGCCGTCAGTATACATGCAGATTCTGATCTATAAATTCCACTCCTTCAGGAACGTGGCTCATTGTGGAAGCGAATGTGGTGAAACGATATTTTGATGGTACAGAAGCTGTTGAAATACTCACAACTATGGTTTTGCTTACACAGCCCCAATAGGAATGTTCTTGAGGCTGTATGGACTTGTGTAAAAAGTGAGAAGTTTAAAAGGTGGCCAAACAGCTTGGCTGAATTCTAAGGAGTAATACAGAACACGCTAAATAATAATACATAATTGAAATTGATAAACTATATGGCAGCATGAAAATAAGATGCAAGCCTTGCATACAAATTATTAGTGCATTGTATAATTTTTTGCTTTTCTTTTGTATTTTCTCTGATAATGTTTTGTAAAATTAGTAGATTAACCATCCGGTTGCCATTACTATTTCATAACATTTTTTGTTTTCCTCAGATAGACATGGGAGTATTATGTAATTGTACTCTACTGTTTTAATAGGTGTGATGATGGTTGCATAAGAAAGTAAATGTTTAGAAATGTAGTGAAAGAATTCTCCACTTGTGTAATGTAGTAAATACTGCAGTAAAGAACTCATTCTGCAATTAAAAATGAATTAAGCTTCAGAAAAATCTTTATTTAACCGTCTCACTATGAGCTCACTGAATTACACTGACCTTGTAACCCTAAAATGACCATCAGTTTCCATGCTATTACTTTAAATATACTTTGTGTATCTTTCCAAAATTTGGCAAGCTTTTAGTAAACATTTCATCTTTTGTATACAAAAAATCAGATTTGTTAATCAAGTATTTTTACTAAACATTTGTCTATTAATATATGGAATCAGAGTGTTGACTTCTTTTGAGAGCAGTGATTTTCATTTAAGATTAAAAATGCTTTTCATTTGAAAATTGTAAAATTTCATTGGCATAATCTCTAAAACTTCTTAAATAAATGAAACATTTTTTCATTCATATTTTACATCTTATCTATTATTCCCTCTAACCTAACTTTTTATGCATTTGGTCAAATTGACTGATCTTTTAACCACCATAAAAATGTGAAATAAATCTAACTTGCCTTTTTTTCCTTTTAGAATGACTGGAAATTGTAAAAGGAAACTACAATTGTTTATCCTAAATGACTTAAAGCTTGTAACAGTATATTTATACTTAAATTTATTGTTTCATTGACCTTTGACTCATGACTAACTAATAATCCCACTACACAAGTTGTAAATCATTTGCCAAATGCATATCTCATGTTACTGTATTGAATGAAGTAATGCATGAGCTGCTTGTGAGCATACCTTATAAAGAATGTTTGTTACTATTATTTTTCATTTCTTACCTAATCTTATCTAACCTAACAAGTTTCTAATTTTTACATTTTAGTTACTTTTATTATAATAAGTAAAGAATACACATGAAAAACAAGAAATATATCATTTGCTTGTGACCTCTTTGTTTTTTCTTCCAGTTGCCAATTAAATTTAAGCCTACCTTTTTATACTAATGGTATTAGTACACAAAATAATTTTTAGTTACTTACGTAATGCACATAAGAACACAGAATAATAACATGCACAAAACAAATAATGTCCTATGACTATCATAAGTTTTCTAGCTTTCTAATTCTAGCATAAGCACCTTTAAATCTTACTTAAAGCCTGTCCATATGAAAATTGCAACAGAAAATTTAAAAGTAAAGACAAGATAGACAATTCTCTGTACTAAAACCAATATAATATATATTGGTTATAAATAATATAGTATTAAATGTCAGAGAGAACTGTTAGAAATTTGTGAAAGGGAGGATGTGACAGGTGGACATAGCAAGTGGATCTGATTTTCTAACTTATGACTCTAAACAAATTAGATTGAAGATTACAAGAATTGGGGTTTGCCTTAGTAATATCTATATTATAATGAGTACATTAAATTCTGTACTTCTCAGAGGGATGGTAAATAAATTAGAGATGAAGGAAGACCTCAAGAACAAATATAACAATTCTTATACCAGGGGAGATTGAGGATTTTTTTAAATGTTTTCTCATAAAATTAAGAACTTAAAACTTGTATACCATTAATATTTGATTTATTAACTACATATTGATGCCAAGTTTATTCATATACTATGATAATGAAGTAGTTTAACTAAAGTTTGAATGTAACTTTCTAATAGGTCATGACATGCACTTTGACCTACCTGTAGCAAAAGGGTTAACCAACATTTTGACTTACTTCAGATTTAGGGTGAAATGTTTTACTGCATACCACAATTATACCTTATTCTGAAAAAGACGTACGATGAAATGTTGGTTAAGTAGGTTTATCTGGAATTTTTAATTGTATTTTGTGTAAACTAGTCATTCCTTTTGTGTTGTAACCACTGTTCTTGTTATATTTTGTAGGTAGAAGATGTAGATCTAATTTCAGCTTGTCTGGATTATGCTATTGGCTCATATGGTGGATTTTGTTGTGGCTCTTCCTATGTTGTTGATCACCAGGTAAGTTTACATCTTTTTATGGATGTTAACAAAATTAGTGTAGTGTATAAATCAGGTTAGTTTGTAATTTCTTTGTCTTTAAATTTGCCAAATTGGTAAATGTTTGGTTAAAATGCACCTTCAAATTCCTGTAGTAACTGATGATTTATATATATTTTGAAGTATTTTATGGACAATCAACATAATATGAAGAAAATAGTCTTATGGAAGTGTATTCTCAAGTACAAATAGACCTGTAAACTGAGAGGTAAATTTCTAATTTTATATATATATATATAGTGTTTATTTATTTGTTGTTTTATACTTTTAACAAAATAAAACTGTAAAAAGTAGAAACTTGTTAGGCTACATTAGAATATTTTAATGAAAAAAATTCAATTAAAACATTTCTTGTGATCACCTGTTTTCATAATTCCCATGACATCAGGTCACATAATATAACTTGGTCTGTTTGGTTACACTAAGCTGTTTTGCTGTGATGTATGGTGTTTCACATATTGACATGTAATACAACTTTAAATCATTTAAAGTAAAAGAAAGCAAATGTGAAAAGATTAGAAAGCTGAGGCTGCTGTTAGGATAGATATTTTTACATGACTGTTACAGTCAGAAGTCATTCCATAAAAGAAAAGAAGGTTTTTATTTTCTGAGTTTTCATTTCATGTAAGTTGATGACTTTGCTACAGTTAGAATAGAGACGATAAGAAAGAAGGTGTAAAGTATTACCAAATAAAACTTGATATTCGTTTGGGAGGTTTTAAAGGTTAAACAAAAGAAATATGAAAACTGTAAAATTAAAAGAAGTATTTGTATTCTTAAAAGGAAAATCAGATTTCATTGAAACTGTCTCAGTAGAGACTTTATAAATTCTTCTAAGTATTTTATTAAACAATCTGTACAATATGCTTGTAATGTTTACTAAAAGCTTTCCACATTTTGTAAATATATACGTGGTACAATTCAGGATTATAGTATGTATAGTTTTATGGTTATCACATTGGTAAAAATTATCAAAACCTTGTGTATAGGGTTAACATACATTCTGTATAATATGAATAACAGGTTTATTTGAAGTTCCTGTGTACTAACATAGATTCTTTTGGTATAGAAACCACATTAGTTTGATGGTTCTATATTTATATTTAAATAAAATCATGCAGTTAAATGTTGATTATGATTTTTTTAAAGGTTTTGATTTAATTTTGTAACTGTTTATAGCTTTTTGTTTAATATTAGATCTTGAGTTACAGAAAAAAAATTTTTTTCAATTATTATTTACATAATTCTTTACAAGTTACATCTTTATCATAAATTATATAAGTTAAGATTATTTCTGTGCACTATGGAAACCAGGTTAACTTGAATTTTTCAATGTATACTTAAGATGATCTCTATGTAATAAAGAAATTCATAATTGTTTTTTTAAATATCATGAATATGGAACATCATGTAATTTTAAAACCTAAAAATTTGCAGAGACTCTCTGGACTGGGATACTGTTTTTCGGCTTCTCTGCCACCCCTTCAGTCAATTGTGGCTAGTGTTGCTATAGATGTACTCAAATCAAAACCAGGTGTGTTATTGTTTCCTTGTTTAATTTTATTACTCTGTAATAGATGGTGTGGTGTAGGTGTACTGAAGTCAAAACCAGGTGTGTTATTGTTTCCTTGTTTGATTTTAGTACTCTGTAATTGATGGTGTGATGTAGGTGTACTGAAGTCAAAGACAGGTGTGTTATTGTTTCCTTGGTGTATTTTAGTACTCTGTAATTGATGGTGTGATGTAGGTGTACTGAAGTCAAAGACAGGTGTTATTGTTTCCTTGTTTGATTTTAGTACTCTGTAATTGATGATGTGATGTAGGTGTACTGAAGCTGAACCAGGTTTGTTACTGTTTCCATGGTTAATTTTAACAGTTAATATAAGCTGGTGTTACATTAGTTGTAATGAAACCAAAATGTTTTATTTTATTCCTTAGTAATCAATCATAAAAATACCAATGTTGTATCACTTGTGAAGTATTTATTTCTTTTTATCCTTTTTCATGTAATGTGTTGTAAAAAGACTATTTTTGTTGTATGTTGTTGACAAACTTTACATGAAGAAGTGCATGTCTAACTTGAGTTGATACTTTTATCTCCAACATTATATAATCTATTATTAAAAAGTTTTGACATTATTAATGTCAAATCTTTTTATATTTTATTGATTACATAATGGCTCAATTCCTGAAGAGTAGTTACAACTGATGAAAATTTGGTTTTATTGAATATAATTATTATTATTATTATTTTTTTTACAGAATTAGTAGAAAAACTACAGAAGAATGCTAGATTTGCTCATAAAGAACTCCAAAGGTATTCACATGCATCTTGTTTCAGTATATAGGTAGTTATAGCATATTAACATAGTTTGTTAGATGATACTCAATTGTATCTAAATGAATAAGTAGTAATAATACCTTTCTAACCATAAGAAAGGATTAATAAATTCTTGAAAGAATCAAGAAAAGTGTAAGATATTTGATACTGCTCAAACAAAAATAGCCTGACAGGTATTTAAGAGTCTAACAAAGATATAAAGTAACTTTGCCACTCTAAATAAGTTTAGGACTTCTTAATGAAATTTTGATGGTTCAGGAAAGTAGTGTTAGATTTAATAAAACCTTCTGAGAAACTTTAGTTTTAAAAAGATTCTGAAAGACTTGAAGTTCAAGACAATCCTGGTAGAATTGTGTGAAGCTCATTGCTGTTTTTTTAAAAATTATTATTGGTTTTTATACATTCAAATTTAAGTTTAAGAATTTCTTCAAACCTAATAAAGCTTGTGAATCAGAAATAAAGTTCCTATTATTATTTGTTCCAGGTTAACCAAACTACTTGTCTGTGGTGATGAAGTGTCTCCAGTGAAGCATTTACGGTTGGCAGCAGATCGAGCAGAGGCACAACAACTTCTGGAGCAGATTGTGGATCATGTATGCACTGTTTACATAACACATGATGGTTGTTTTAAATGGACCATACTTTGACAACAAGATATTTAACCGTTTCACTGAGGCTCTGACGTATATTTCTCAGTGCACTGAAAAATATACGTCTCAGCTGCAGTGAAAAAGTTAAATGTTCTTAAATTTAATAAATAAAATAATTATATTGCATTGAATTTGTATTTTGTCAAAATATGAAATATCATATCATCCTTCTTTTAACTTATTGTGTACAATAGTGAAATGTAATCAATATGTTCATAAATTAAAAACTTTAAAACTATAACAAGCATTTATTGTCGACGATGTTTTCCAGCCATGAAGTGACTAACACTTGAGTTTTAGGCTGTTGAGATTTAAAACAACTGTATGCTGTAATTCATATTATTTTTAATATTTTTCATAACACAAGAATCTTTCTTTTCAAGAATTAACTTAATATTTTAAAAACCTACTTAAGAATAACGTATGATACAATGAACATGAAAAGAGGTGTTCGTGTAACTCAAGTATTGACACGTGTTCAAAAATATTAAATATTCATCTGAAAAATTTTGAAGAAAAAACATGGTCATTACACTGATTATTATAGTTTTGCTGATTTAAACTCAATTAATATACTTTTGCTGCTGTTTTGGCTTCAGGAAAAAAGAATTTGCATATGTCTGTGATGTAATAGTTGATTCTTTGTTGTATTAGTCATAAAAAAGATGGGGCTCTGACTGTATCCTAGTGTCCTTATTGTTTTCATATTTCAACTTTTATACCAAAGATAACATGATTCTTTCTTGTTTCAGATGCAAGAAGAAGGTGTGGCTTTGACTGTAGCTAGATACATTGATGAAGAAGAACATTTAGTCCCTCCACCTAGCATTCGTTTGATTGTTAGTGCAATTCTAGATGAAGAAGAAATATCTTCTGTAGTTTCTCTTTTGGAAAAAAACAGTGACACTTTACTGTGATGTTGCTACAAGTTTTCTTGGAGTAAAAAAACAAATTTGAGTTGGTACATTTAGGAAAGGTTTGTTTCCTATATTGTTCCTCTTCATCGACAGTCTTAATTAACATGTACATATTGAACTTAAGGAAAGTATCAGCTTTTTTGTGAATTTTTTTTTTTAATATAATCTTGTATACTGAAGCATTTTCAATGTTAACACTATTCTGATGAGTGTTTGATATCCAGAGTATAAAAAGAGTTTGCCAAAAACAGTAAAAAATCATTAAGCTTGTACTTTTTTAGTTTCACTAGCAGTGTTAAATGTATGTTTCATATCAAACCAGTGTGTTACACTTGTAGATGAACATAACACTAGTAGCACAATTATGATAACATTCAACTTAGTAAAATCTTTGCACCATTACAATACCTAGTCAGTTTCCAAAAGTTTGAAGAGGTGGTTTTGAACATAAACTGCATGTATAAAACATTTGTAACCTAGAACATGGTTAGTTTTATATTTAAAAAATAATAATAATTTAACAAGGCACAATTTGTAGAAAATGCTTCTTAATATTTAACAGAAAAACTATTCAGATTGAAGAACTTAGGTTTCATAAATATTATGGTGAAAACAGTAGATGTTTGTTTACTTAATAGTGTGCCCCAGTATGCTGTTTCAGTTTCCTGTAAAAACAGAGTGAAGGAAAAGATTAAACAAAAAATATATTTACGAATTTGTTTAATATTATCTTAAAATTTTTGTCACTACATGTTTATTCCTAAAGCAGTTTTAAAGGAACATAAAAAAGTAACTAGTATTAGATCAGATGGACTTACAAACAAAAATAAAGCTTGTTTGTTTTAACTAACGAGAGTTCTACATACAAATAATAAATTTGTCATAATTTTACTTTGACTAAAAATAATCTCTCTTGATAGTATTAACTCAGAAACAATATTTTAGTAAACTAAAGTAAGACAAACATAAGTGTATACAAATGTCCTTGAATATTTATCAAGGAAGACTTTCTTTCCAAAATAACTGATGAATCATGTATTACCTAACCAATACAGAAAAATGTATGTGATATGTGTATAGAGTTTTTCTCACTTCATATAATGACATATCATTTGCACTTAAAAAAAACTTAATTGTTTTTAAATATTAATAACTTTGAAATTGGATAGTGAATTTGAAAAATAAAAATTTCTAGCCACTAATCTTCAGGGTAGTTATTATTAAAATACCTTATAAAGTGACTCATTACTAGAATACTGTTACAAGTCTAAAAAACAAGTTGATGCTGATTATTGTCATACATAGAAAGATTGTCTTTTTATTTTTTTCAATAAACTAGAAAATTGTTATCAGCTAACCAAACCTGAAAAATAAAGTTACTAGTTTTCTTGATTTTGCCTTTGTTATGTTTTCTATTTTTAAGGGTTAAATTGACAAAGAACTGATGTCAACTTTTTTCAAACCAAGAATTATCAAAGATAGAGTACAATATATTCCAAATTTAATGGCTAGAACTTTGGAATGTGATTTCAGTCCAAAATAATCGAAGCACATTTCAATTGTGAATATCAAAAACTTGTTAATTACTTACAAATATAATATCAATAATTTTAAATAGATTTAGGCAACCAGTTTCCATGTTTATATGCTTAATTCTTACAAATACAATAGTTGTGCACTCTGCAGTATCTAAACTAATTTATTTATTTACAAATCTTACTTTTCCTAGTGAACTGATGACAGCTATACAACCTAATTTTGTTTAGTCTAGGAGGATGAAGAGGCTTTGCCTCGTGACAATAAATGTATTCTGTTGCCAGTATGGCATTTTTTCATATTCACTGTTTTGTGTGAAAAAGTGTATATCTTTTCTTGTTATTGCACTAAAATTTATTCATCTTTTAAAAATTAAATTAAATTAAAAATACATCTATACTCTCCATCCACTTGATAAAAAAGATCAGAGAAAAATCTATGATGTAATGAAAGAGTATTCATGCAATAGAATTTACTGTTAAATAAATAACATAGTCTCAAAAATTCCTGATCTTAATTCCACTGTTTAGCAACATAAAAAAAACATAAAAATTGTGTGTCAAACTCAGTCTACTTTACACCATAACAATTGCAATTTGCCAATATATCAGCTCAATTAGTGTTACTATGTCTGTTGTATTCCAACTGATCTGAAGAACCCTGTTATAGTGTAGTAAACACCATACTCTCTTTACTTTCACTCAAGTTGCACCCCAGTGGCTTGGTGGTAAGTCTAACGGCTCAAACTGCTGAAAAGCAGGTTTCGATACTTGTGGTAGACACACCATAAATATCCCATTGTGTAGTTTGTGCTTAACCATAAAACAAATTCACTCAAGTTGTTAATAATTATATGATGTCACTAGATATGAATTTGTGAAGATCGATCACTTTGAGTGTTAGATATGCACGACTGTTTCCATTTAAATTTAGTACAAGAATCATGATTTAGATAGTTATGTAGTGCAAGTGTTAAATTTAGTTATTATTGGAACAATAGTTTATTGCAGATTTGTTTACGAAGCATACGTAGTGTAGTTGTGAACTAGCGATTGTTGTATTATTGCATCATGTTACTAGAACTTTCTAAATTTTTCTTTACCATTGAACATTATTCCATCATTAATATCTCATAGTATGTGGAAAGCTCTAGGCCTCTGTTGGGCTGTATATAAATACGAATCCAAAATGTAATTCAAGTTAGTGAAAGATATACAGAAATAGATCTAGGCTTAGTGATTGTGAGTTTAGCCACAAAGATCATATAGTGGCAATTGTTAAAGTAAAATGATCACGGATTGTATTGCAATAACAGAGTAGAGAAGAATAACTTATCTTGTTAAAGTGTGTTCTAAAGTAATTGAACCAGCATGTGTGGTATTTGACGAAAAAGAGACAACTATTTAAAGCTATGGATACAACTGTGGTAATCAACAGTTATGGTGGTGATTATAAAGTGAAGTTATCATTGATTGATTTGTGATGACAGAGCAGAGAAGAATAACTTGTCTTGTCAAAGTGTGTTCTAAAGTAACTGAACCAACCTGTGTGGACTTTAACGAAAAAAGACAGTTAAAAGCTCTGGATACAACTGTGATAACCAATAGTGTAATGAACATTTGTATACATGTTTGACTTGTTTTAATATATAAGTGGGCTCTGTGCTGTTTGTTTATTGTTGAAATTTACCACCAACAAGTCACAGACGTCTACTGTAATGCCCCCCTCCCCCAGTGCAGACTTAAACCGCTAGAAACCGGTGGTGAGAAGAACACAGGTAACCCTTTGTGCTTAACTACAAACAAATCTACTGTAAAGAATCCGGCCCATCCATACATTAAAAAAAAACGGACACAGAGTGCCATGAATATGCCTGCCCAAATTTTTACCAGTGAAAAATGTAAACGTGCAAATACCCATGTTTAAGAACAACAGTATATGAAAAAAATAAACATGTGTGAAATGAACGAGCAAAAAAAAAACCCTACTAAAACAGGTTATTAGTACAAGGACTAGGTAACTAGTTTTGACACTTGCATGTAGCTTTTTCAAATCTACCGTCTTCTGAGAAGAAAATCACACAGGTGAGGTAATGCTTGATTGTGAAATTCCTGTGAGGAGGGGATGTAATGAAGGAAACAGTTCAACTTGAAGTAACCTTCAGATCTAGAGGTGTTAAAGTTTGGTACACTTTGAACGACAGTTTTCAACAGCTATTTTTATGTATCATTTTATCAGCTCATAAGGTAGTCGATGTCTCTTGTTTGGAGGAAAATTGCATTCCTTGTAATTCATTTTTGTATGTTTTGTGTGTGTGTTTAAATGTCTTACTGTTTTACTAACGTAAACTTTTCACATAATTGGGTTGGTACAATATTGTTACAACAGCGGAAGTCATGTGACGCTAGTTACACGTCATGAGCTTCT
>NW_013665992.1:568512-578718 GCF_000517525.1 Limulus polyphemus | reverse complement strand
TATCCTTTCGTGAAGCCTCGAGTGTTTACTAGATGTGCGGTATTCTTGTATATAAGACCGCCAAGAAGTGACGGCAACAAGGGAATTGAATTGTAGACAGAGATAGAGACGACAATTGAGTCAAGCGCGTGAATCGTTTGTTCGTTGTGAATTATAGCGTTTGTTCAAGTTATAGCGTGACTGTGGAAATTAAGTGTATTGCAAAGTTGTATTGAGAAAGAATAAACTAGTTTTATTTAAGAAAGGACTTGTATCGCTAAAGTTTCTTCGGAAAGAATTTTTACGGAAAATTAACAAACGATCAGTGGTGTAACAAATTGGTGTCAGAGAGTGGGACAAAAAAAAAGAATATGAAAACGAGAAGCGGCAAATCAAGCTACAGTTTAGCAGATTTGATGGCAGCAATACAAGAATAGCAAAAGAAACAAGAAGAACGATAAAAGAAACGAAGAGATATTACAGCAGTTGTTGGAGGAAAAAGAAACAAGAAGAGCGAGAAAAGAAACAAGAAGAGAGATTACAGCAGTTGTTGGAGGATAAAGAAAAGAAACAAGAAGAGAGATTACAGCAGCTGTTGGAGGAAAAAGAAAAGAAACAAGAAGAGAGACAACAGCAGTGGAAAGAAAATCTGCAACAGTGGCAGCTCGAACAGCAAAATAAACAAGATGAGAAATGACAGCAGTGGCAACTAGAACAAGACGGAAACAGGAAGAAAATCTCCAACAGTTGCAGCAAAGTCAGCAGCAACTACAGGAAAGTCAACAACAGTGAGAAAAAGTACAAATGGAAAACATTAGTAAATTTCAAAGCGAATTAAATGCATTAAAGGATGATTTATTGTCTTTTACACAAGGAGGATACATTAATCATCAACTTAATCAGCCCCAGACAATGGCAAGCCCCTTCCAGACCCCGAAGCTAAACCCTAATACAGACATCTTCAGCCCTGTTGGAAGTCACATCCCAGATATGAATGTCCACAATAGGGGTGATCCAGTACGAAGGAAGCTACAGGAATTCGATGGGAAGGCACCATGGGAAGCATATATAGCACAATTTGAGCTACTGACAGAAGTGAATGGATGGGTAGAGGAGAAGAAAGCGGTGTATCTGGCAACGAGCTTGAAGGGACAGCCACTGGAAATAGTTGGACAGTTGTCAGCAGACGACAGACGCAACTATAGAGCACTGGTAGCGGCTCTAGAGCTCGGGTATGGAACTCAAAATCAGTCCGAAGTCTACAGGGCTAGGTTCAGGATGAGAGTCTGTGCTAAAAAGGAGAGCCTGCAAGAGCTGGGACAGGACTTGGAAAGTATGGTACACAAGGCCTACCCAACTGCACCACCCTATCTCTTCAAGTTGTTGCTGACGGATCAGTTTGTAGATGCCTTGGACAGTCCATAACTGAAGATACAAGTAAAGCAAGCACACCCCTCTACTATGCAGGATGCAATGGCCAGAGCTCTTGAATTTGAATCCTATGTTAAGTCCAGCACAGAGGTACCAATGTTGGTACAGTCATCAGGACTCAAGGGCAGCTTTCAGAGAAGTTTGAGGGACTTTGCTGGCACTGTAATAAACCTGGGCACAAGAAAGCTCAATGCTGGCAACTTCAACACAGGGGTGATGCTACAGCAGGAAAGGCTGCTACCGGAAAGGTTGTTGGAACTGCGGAGAGCAAGGACATATGAGGAGCCAGTGTAAGAAGAATATTATCAATAAGTCAGCCTCAAGGAAACCAGTAGTGGTTCATGTTGATGGACGCCTACCAACCCCAATTGTGAAAGTCCCAACAGCTAGGTGTATAATGCCAAGCACACATAGTGTCTATGTGACAGAAAAGCTGGATGGCCAAAGGTGCAACTTTGTCATAGATTCTGCATCTCAGCAAACCCTCGTGAGTATCAAAATGTTATATCACAAAGGAGTACCAGAAGCTCTGTGGTGTGACAGGACATTATGCAAGGTTGTGAGGGCCAGTGTGGGTAACTATTGAGCTCATGGGCATAAAGGACAGACAGAAAGTATACTTGGCTGACATTGAAGACCAATGCATACTAGGGTTGGACTACTTACTATCGAAGTAAGTGTGTAATTAATTTTGATAAAATGATGTTTTGGAACAACAAAGGCCAAATTCCGGTAAGTGTTAAAAGAGAGGTTAAACTAAACAGGTGTCATCAAGCTGAAGTCAAAGTGACTGAAGGAGTTGATGGTGAAATGGAACCAGGTATAGATTTTAAAGCAGAGCAGGAGAAAGATCAAGATTTGAAGCCAATAATTGATTTTCTAAAAGCAAGTGTTTTGCGCCTTGCTTGGGAGAAGGTGTCTAGCTTAAGCCCTGTGACAAAGAACTATTGGACACAATAGGACCAGTTGAAGCTTGAAGATGGTATTCTTCTCCGGAGATGGGAAACTGCAGATGGAAAAGTGACAGTTATGGGAAGTTGTGCTGTGTCAATCCCATGATAGTTTAACAGGAGGACCTCTCGGAGTTAAGAAAACATTGAGTCACCTACAACAGAGATGTTACTGGATAGGAATGAGGCAAGATGTGGAAGAATGGTGCAGAACATGCAGTACATGTTGTGCTAAAAGGGGACCCAAGCATATAGGACGTGCTCCAATGAAGTTATATCAAGTTGATGCACCAATGGAAAGAGTAGCCGTCGACATTGCCGGTCCTCTGCCCCAAACTCGTGCTGGAAACAAGTACATTTGTATGGTGATGGATTATTTCACCAAGTGGCCTGAGGCATATGCAATACCAAATCAGGAAGCTACAATTGTATTAGTGATTTCTTCTTCAGATTTGGTATGCCATATGAACTGTATTCAAATCAAGGCCGTAACTTCGAATCAGCTGTGTTCCAAGAATGATGCAAGTTGTTTGGCATCTGAAAGACCAGGACAACACCACTTCAACCACAGTCTGATGGGATGGTAGAAAAGTACAACTGGACACTGGGACAGGAATTGGCAAAGTTTTGTAATAGCCGCCAAGATGACTGGGATGTCTTACTCCCTCCACTGTTGATGGTCTATAGGACAGCAGAGCATGAAACCACTGGATACACCACAGCAAAGTTGATGTTTGGTCGGGAACTTCGGTTGCCAGTGGATCTATTAACAGGACGTCCACCTTATGAAGAGTTGCCTGAAAATGTGTCAGGATGGAAAGGATGGATAATATTCACCATCAAGTGCATTCAAACTTGAAAACGTCTGCTGATTCGATGAAGTAAACTTATGATAAGAGATCTACTGAAGTTAGTTTTGTACCAGGAGACAAGGTGTGGTTGTATGATACCAGGAAGACCAAAGGGAAGTCTCCTAAGTTGTCTTCTCCATGGGAAGGCCCATATGACATAGTGGATCGTGACTTTCCGGATAAAATGTGGTCGGCGAGGTAAGCCAAAGGTGGTGCATGCCAACAGGCTTTGGCGTTATCACGGTCCAGGACATTTCAGTTGGAATGAAGTGAACAATGGAACAAAAGACGCTGCTGAAGACGTGTCACCTGGAAAGGCCACTGTCGAAGAAGAAACTCTACTCGGTTTTAAGAAGGGAAACAGTGAAGCCCCTACATGAAGTTACTACCACTGAGGTGACCATTACCGATGATAGGACAATTTCTGATGGAACAGATGAACCTCACGTGAAGCAGAAGCCAGTACGGAAGAAGATTGTGTTAGCAATTACATTGTCCAATGTCTAGGCTTTACTAATATTGTTGGTGTCACATTACGCGAATCTTCGTTATTTTTCTCGTTCTCGTGAATATTGTTGCCTTACAGCGCCGTTTGCGTACTTTACAGAAAGTTCGAGGCCTCAGTGGTAAATGTATAAATATATGCCACCAAGCAAACGGAAGTTAAGAACAAAGAAAATTCAGTGAAGTTAAGAGAAAAAATGCAGTTCAGTCAGAAAATTAGTTAACGAAAGAAAACGTTAAATTAGCCAGCGTGCGAGTGATTAGCTGTAACGGGCGATATTTTAACGTGAGTTTCACAGTTTAATAGAGATAAGGAGAATAATTTGTCTTATCAAAGGATGTTCTAAAGTAATTGAACCCATCTGTGTGGACTTTGACGAAACGGGGACAATTGTTTACAGTTCAAGATACGACTGTGATAACCCACTGTGTAACATAAGTGAATTATTCACTGATTTGTATTGTGAGAAAAGAAGATAAAGAAAAATAATTAATCTTGTCAATTGAATTCTTAAGTAATTGAATCAGCTTGAGTGGACTTTTGACAAGAAAAGATAATTATTTAGAGTTTGAGATACAACTGTGATTATCCATAGTGTAAAGAATTTATTACATATGTTCGACTTATTATTTTAAAACAAATGGATTGTGTGTTATCGTTAATTGTTCGAATAGATCGCCAACAAGTCACAGACACCTACTGCAAAGAATCCAAGCCCATATAGATAAAACCCTGACAAACACAAACAGCCTGCGTTTTGTTTTATTTTATAATTTCTTTTGAAGTCAGTTTATTTTGGTATTGAGGTACTTGTAAGTGACATGAAAATAATTTTGATTTAGGATTCTTTACCATTTAAAATTTTGTGGTGTAGTTAAAGAGGAATACTTTCTACTTGTATTTATTTATTTTGCTTTTTGGAGGGAGGAAAGGTTTTCCTGGATTTTATATGAGAATTTTCGATTCATATAACAGGATATTGAAAATCCTTCAAAATGGACACGACGTTTCGATTTTTTTATTTAATGTTAAAGTATGGCATATTATGTAAGCTCTAAGGAACATACAGGCTGCAATAGACGTTTTAACGTTTTTGTGGTGGCATGGTGAAATTGTATATTACTGAGAGAGTTGTATACGAAATTTTGCATATTGCCCATAAACATTACAAAGCTTTCGTATACAAAATATCAGTTTTTTGTATCAAGTTTTATATTTTTTTAAGTAATGATTTGCTTGCGTATTTTTTCTTTTCGAATGTTAACTGTCCAACATGTAGTGATTTTGATTTTTACATTAAGAATACTTTTATGTATCAGAAAATTGTCAAATTTCACATGCGAAATCTTTATAACCTCCAGATAATCATCAAACGCTTTTGTTTAGAAAAAACTTTATATTTTGTCTGTTATTTTCACTGTTGTATCTCTGTATCGGGTTTAGTTGATTTGAACGACATCGTAACCACCATAAAAAGTTAGCAGATATAAATTACTTTTTTTTGTTCTAGAATGACTACAAATTATAACAAGAAACCACAAATGTTTAGTCTAAACAGCTTAAATCTCATAAAATTGTACATCTATATATCTTTTTCGCTTTTATTTTGTTGATCTTTCAGCTGTGTCTGATTTACGTTACAAAAGTTGCAATTACCAGGTACACTTGCACTCATGTTACCCTGTCCAGTAGTATAAAAGTTATAATTTTCCTATACTGAAAATGTATTTCAGATAGGTACTTACCTCCTCTTAATAGTTAGGTATTATCATTCAGTGCTGCCTTATATATGCAAAAACATTTTTTTTATGAATGCCACAAGCCTTTTGCCTCCCCTCAATTGGAAATGACTCATTCCAATGTGTCTTTCATGCAAATCATCATTCTACAACCCCCCCCCCCCCCATCAATGAGAGTACCACACACTCTCGTTAGGCATGTGACTCTCTCTATTCAATTCTACCTAATTATCACTTCCAGTTTTGGCAGCAAAGGGAAGCACTGGTTTTCAGTGGAGAGGAATGGTGGGAAGTGTGATACGAGTTAAGTACTTATCGGAAATTATAACTTCCGATACGTAGCTAGAACCCAACATTGAATAGGTGAAGGGACGGTTGAGGGAAGAAAAGAAACATCCTTCAAAAACGTCTGATGGACACACTTGATACTACAGAGTCAGATTCGATAATTTGATGTGAAAGACCATACAACTACTGAAGCAGGCATGCTCTTCGCCCATCTGATAAAAGTGTCGTGTGTGTGTGTTTATATATATATATATATGGGTGGAAAAGAGAGGAGCACATCCAATTGATGTTGGAAAAACAATGGAAGTGCCCCCAGGTGTAGAGGGCTAGGGTGTAATGGACTGTACTTGGGAAGTCAACTACATCCAAAACCCATGCTGCTGGGATCATACCATCTGCACTTCAAGTTCAAGAGACCAGAGGGATCTCAAACTCCCCGACTCCAGAACAGAGCACAAGTTAAGAATAGAAAATGATATATATATATCGCTCCAGGAACTCGACATCTGGAATTAAAAAGATGTCTACATTGAGAAATCGACTCTCTTAACATTGAAACTGACCTGAACCAACCCAGGTGCAATAATATTCTCGGAATAAGATACATCAAGAGAGAGCAGAAGGGAAAAAACTGTAACAATCCCAAGTACCTTCACCATGAACCACAACACAGATGGTTGAGGAAGGAAGATAGACATCCATAATGCATGTATGAGGACTTATATTGATTGGTTCTACTCTAAATCCAAAACCTATGTGGTGGAGAGTCTGGAGGAATGTCGAAACATGAAACAGTGCAATGGGTGACCACAAAACCCTATTTTGAAAAGCAGACCATACCGATTTATTCAATGCATAGCAGGGATGGGCAGCTATCCCCTTCTCCCTTACCCATGTAATCCATGGGTGGTATGGCTCAGGACAGGCATATTTACGAAGCAATTTCATCACGTGGATAACTTTCAAGCAATCTTGTGGAACACCCTATCTCAACAGTTGCATTGCATAGACATGGAAAATATTAAGTGCATTGACATGGCTGAACAGTGCGGATTTTAAAGGTTAAAGAATACCTGGTCAGGCAACACTCGCCACAAAGTGGGATTCAAAAAGCGAGAATTATGATTCAAGGGGAAATATGGCCCCTGACATATTTAAAGTATAAATATAACTTACCATGTCTTATAGTTGCACGGAAGTCTGAATAATGGCTACAGGCGGAAAAACATATCCCGAAGAGGATTAAACAGTGACCCTATGCAAGTAATGAGAGACGAACGTATTATGTGTTGTCCACATGCCTGACTGAAGAATTTCTTCCAATGAACGACGAAGATGAGATGCCAGAGAAGGTAAGGTGTCAAATGTGATGAGAAGATGCCTGGAACAAGGTATGGGAGTACAACGAAAGACAGGAATAAGCAAATCAAATTAAAAGCCGAACCCAATATGTAAGGATGGAAGAAGAAAGATCACGAAGGATGCCAAGGAAAAAAGATGCAGGAATGGGCACCACAAACAGAAGCTGTGTGGTACATATAACATCAAAAATCATGTTCAGAACACAGAAGTCTATCTGGATTAGGCCGAGGATAAAAGGTGGGAAAGGGGAAAAAAAAGCAAAAGTAAGGAGTTACCCTCCCTATCTGCCGCGGTTTTAGGGAGGAAAGAATGAGCTGGATAAAGAAGATGACTTGCAGGATGATAAAGAGTACATGAAACATCAATGGAAAATAAATCAAATTGCTGATGCCATAGGCTAATAGGAAAAGGAAATAAGTCTTAAGGAAAGGGTGAAACAAGGAGAATGTGGAAAGTGGTTCAAACGGAGGCAAAGTGACGCAGTGGAGGACTACATTAATATCCCATTCCAGAAAGGCAGCCCGGATCAACAGGGAGAGTGTAGGAGAGGTAAAAACTATACGGTATCAGGAAAAACAGTAGGTGTAGGATAAAGCCACCCGATAACTGGAAATCAAGGAAACAGAGGATCCCCAATCAAAAAGCCAAGTAAGAAATTCCACAATACAAGGAACAGTGGGCCGATCAGCCGAAAACTCGCAACCCAGAGACCAATAGCAGAAAATATTCCATTTATGCTGATAAACTTCTATGGAGGAAGGGCAGATGAAGAGGTCAGAAATGAAGCTACACGTTGGGACAATCACAATCTCCTCGCCAAGGACCAGATAAAAACCATGCATGAAGATGGAGGACATGAAGAGTGGGATGAATCACTGATGCCCAAGGTTGCTGAAGAAGGGAGGGAGACAGAGGAAGAGGTAGTGGAGGGGTAAGTTGGAGATTAATAAGTTGAGTAAACCATGGCTGAGCTGGCCAGTAAGGAGCAATCAGAAGGAACTGGCACGAAATGGTATATATGATCAAAATCACCAAGTAAAGGAGTTGAATGGGAGGATAAAAATATAAATAATTGTTGGTCCAAGCCTGACTGACAGCCAGGGCAAGAGGATGAGGGATCGGAGACCAAAACAGAAGGAGTTTTTGGTTGAGGGATGTAGCAAATGCATCGATGTGAGGAGTACCCCATTGAAAGTAAAGCTATTGGAAAACCATAGGATCAAGAGACCATTCTGTCAACTATATTCTATCTGGATGGGAAAGACGATCTGCAATAAGATGGAAAGCACCCAGAACATGATACACAATGATATAAATATCTTGCATGTGGGTTCAGAAAAGAGGATCCAATATGTGAAAACATAGGGATTGAAAATGGGTGCCACCTTGATGATTGAGATAAGTAACCACTGTAAAATTGTCGGAATGATTCATTACCACACAATGGCTGGCCAGATGGAGAAAATAATCAAAAGCCCGATGGACAGTGAGAAGCTCCAGAGTGTTGATATGACAAGACTTCTCGGCTGCAAACCAACATCCTGAAGCCTCCTGTTGATCGACCCATGCTCCCCATCCCTGGAAGGAAGTGTCCATGAAAATATGTAAATCTATATGAGGAGGAGAAAGCGGGAGACCCGACTATGTGCGGTTGCTGTTCAACCATCAATGCACATCGTCAACAATGGTAGGAGGAAGGGTAATAAGAGCTTGCAAAGAATCCCATGCAAGATTTTACTGGTCGTGAAAAGCCCACTGAAGAGCACGCATGTGACCACGACCTAAGGGGATAAGTGCAACCATGAAAGACCACATCCCCAAAAGAAATAGAACCTCGCGAGCTGTAAGAGAGGGAGCACTAAGATTGTGGTGAACTGAAACCTCCACCAAATGTAGTTGAAGAGGAGAAGGTTCGACCCGACTGAGATGGGTGTTGAAAAAAACATAGATGGATCATATATTGAGTAGGTCAAACGAAATACTTCTCCAATTCTCCAGCCCACTTGAGCCACCTCCCAAAGCAGCTGAAGAGTATGACAGGCAGACTCTTGTTTGGAATGAGCTAACAATAGCCAGTTGTCTAGATAATAATGAAAATGCATCTCGAGAGTATGCAGATGACGAGCAAAAGCTCTAACCACCCGACAAAAAACATTGTGCTAAAGAAAGCCCAAAGGGTAGTGCACAAAACTGATAAATCACAAACTGAATATATGGTTGTAATTGCTGAGCTGTTGGTATATGTAAGTAAGCATTCATGACAATTCCATGTTAAAACGAGGTCGATTGAGAAATTGATTGAGGCGAGACAAATCTATTGCAGGCCATCTGTCTCCGGTTTTCTTAGGGACAACAAACAGCCTAGAATAAAAAACGAGAGAAAGATGTTTCACAGGTTGAGACAAAAAGACTTGAACCACCTCTGACAAACACTGACTGGTAATGAGATCCCGAAGCAGAGGGAAGGAAATGGATATATGTGACAAAGGAGGAGGGGAAGGAATTATAGGACAAGTCCATCTGAGATAACCTGATCTGTGATGAAATATTGCCAAAGGGGAACAAAGTCACACAATCAAAATCCTACCAGGTAGTCACTGATGCAGTTGGCGTGATGCTAATCTACATTAAAGAAAACGACGAGATAAGGAAGCCCAGAAGAGAAGGAATAAGTATGGCTGAGAAGGACTAGGATGTGAAACAGGAATAGGGGCTTGACGTGACTCTGACAAACGAGCTGTTGATGCAGGGATTCCACACGTGATTCTAAAGTGTCTGGAAATATGGTTTAAAACATACCACCATTGCATCCTGCATGGTAGAGGGGTGTGCTTGCTTCACTTATATCTTTAGTTGTGGACTGTCCAAGGCATCTACGAACTGATCCCTCAGCAACAACTTGAGGAGATCGGATGGTGTAGTTGGGTAGGCCTTGTGTGCCATGCTTTCCAAGTCCTGTGCCAGCTCTTGCAGGCTCTCCCCTTTAGCACGGACTCTCGTCCTAAACCTAGCCCTGTATACTTCCGACTGATTTTGGGTTCTGTACCTGAGTTCTAGAGCTGCTACCAGTGCTCTATAGTTGTATCTGTTGGCTGCTGACA
>NW_013665992.1:567275-568363 GCF_000517525.1 Limulus polyphemus | reverse complement strand
CTTCTCACAGTGCCTTCCCATCGAATTCCCGTGGCTTCCTTCACACTGGATCACTCCTATTACTGACATTCATATCTGGGATGTGACTTCTAACAGGACTGAAGACGTCTGCATTAGGGTTTAGCTGCAAGGTCTGGAAGGGGCTTGCCATTGTCTGGGGCTGATTAAGTCGATGGTTAATGTATCCTCCTTGTGTAAAATACAATAAATCGTCCTTTAACGTATCTAATTCGCTTTTAAATTTACTAATGTTTTCCGTTGTACTTCTTGTTTCATTTCTTGTTCCAGTTGCCACTGCTGTAGTCCCTCTTCTTGTTTCTTTTCTTTTTCCTCCAACAACTACTGTAATTTCTCTTCTTGTTTATTTTCTTTCTCCTCCAATAGCTGTTGTAATCTCTCTTCTTGTTTATTTTCTTTCACCTCCAATAGCTGTTGTAATCTCTCTTCTTGTTTATTTTGCTGTTCGAGCTGCCACTGTTGCAAGTTTTCTTGCCATTGCTGTAATCTCTCTTCTTGTTTATTTTGCTGTTTGAGCTGCCACTGTTGCAGGTTTTCTTGCAACTGCTGTAATCTCTCTTCTTGTTTCTTTTCTCGTTCTTCTTGTTTCTTTTCTTGTTTATTATCTTGTTCTTCTTGTTTCTTTTCTTTTTCCTCTAATAACTGTTGTACTGTTGTAATTTCTCTTCTCGTTCTTCTTGTTTCTTTTCTCGTTCTTCTTGTTTCTTGTGCTGTTCTTGTATTGCTGCCATTAAGTCTGCAAGGCTGTAGTTTGATTTACCGCTTCTCGTTTCCATTTTTTTATCCCACTTCTGACACCAATTTGTTACGTCTCCGTTCGTTAGTTAATTTTCCGTAAATTCTTTCCGACTAAACTTTAGCGACACAAGTCCTTTCTTAAATAAAACTGGTTTATTCTTTCCGAATACAACTTTACGATACACTTAATTTCAACAGTCGCTCTATAACAAACGCTATAACTCACGCTCACGTGACCAACACTATTCTGTCCGCATACATTCAATTAGTCATTACCTCCCCGTCGCTTCGTGGCCGGTCTTATATATACAGGACTATACTATATCTAGAAG
>NW_013665992.1:561371-566675 GCF_000517525.1 Limulus polyphemus | reverse complement strand
AAAGAAAGTCAATTGGTGTGATACCCATCACAAGGTAAACAACCAACTATTTCCTATTATAATAAATCCCTGTATTTTATATGATTTCAAAAACATAGATTTACCATTTTTAATTTTTTTATATATTCTTTCATTTCGTTTTCCATATCAGAAATGTTTGGGATAAGGAACTGGAACTTGTAATGAAGTCAGCCTGGATTTAAAGGCAAGAAGAAGAAAATATTTTTGAATTTAGAGGTAAAAAATCTTGGTATATTTTTCGTACTCCGTTGATTATTAAAAAGATAAATAAATAGCACTATAATTATAAACTAATTATTACGTAATTTATTACTCTGGATTATCCACATTACGAATAGTATTTAAAATAGTCAAAAAACAATCATACTGATTTCTTGCATACGTTTATAATAAAATTAAAATATTTTGTAATTTTTCCATTTTATTGAAAAATTAAATATATTTTCTCCATATTTCATATTGCCTATCTTAGTATCTAAGCTACCTTCACAGGTTAAAAAATTGCACAGAGAGTTTAGGCCTTCTCCTTCACCATAACCTAGTAATATTTTGTCAGACCAAAACATTTTCTGAATTAGTAACTTAAATTTATAAGTTAAAACAAGTAATATCTCTTTTTAGGATTTTTGACAAATTCTGAACAGAACTCGGTTGACTTGAACTAGTTGAATTTGTGTTTCTGTGGAAATGTGTTATTACTCTTAGTATTACTCACATGTCATATTTTTTTATCAAATTTTTAATTATTATTAGCACTGTGGCTTACAAACCTAATTGCTAATATAACTTATAACTAATATAAATGGTTTATGGGTTAATTATTATTAGCACTGTGGCTTACA
Source organism: Limulus polyphemus (assembly GCF_000517525.1). Taxonomy (NCBI): domain Eukaryota; kingdom Metazoa; phylum Arthropoda; class Merostomata; order Xiphosura; family Limulidae; genus Limulus; species Limulus polyphemus. Next base: position 565,812 of record NW_013665992.1, on the reverse strand, counting down.
AACCTAATTGCTAATATAACTTATAACTACTATAAATGATATTTGGGTGTTATTATAAATCATAATATATCCATAAATTGTAGCAGAAGTACCTGTGCAATGCATGGTGAGATGTTTATGAAATTGTTTTTTTTTATATTCCAGTGGCAATATATATACATTGAAAATACATAAGAATAGAATTATTCTTGTCCACTGGGCTTGATTATTTAAAAAACATTTTGTTTTGTATTTTATTTTTTATCAAAAAGAAAGAGTAACCCATGGGTTCAAAATATCACACTTAATATAAGTGTGTCTATCTTTGAAATTATGTATAAAGAATTTTTGAAAAAGAAATCCCTCAAGTGACTGATGGGTTTTGAAAATGAAATACAATTTTAGAACTAATGTTCTACCGATTATGAAAGGTCCAAAGGCAAAATCCTAGGACAAACAAACAGACTTCTTTCAAATTATAGTATGTCTGTGACTCTTTTTCATTGCAACTTGCTAGCAAACTCCGTGTTATTGTAAATGGAATATTGAGTTGAGAATGATCGTATCATTTTTTTATTTTAGTTATCTTGTATATGATACTGCATTTTGGCAGTTTCACTTTACTCTTAAAAAAATGCTTGCCTTGTATTATCTCTTCATTACAAGGATTTTGAGGAGGTTCTCATTTTTCTCTGTCTGACTCTGCCTATAGTTAACAAATGTGTTTTATGTTTCATTTTTATCATATATTAATTCTTCACGCTCCTAGATTAATCGAAGAATAATGTTTGCCTATTTAGGAATAAAATCTTGGTGGACATAAGTCACTTCCAATTGCAAAAATCATTATCCCTCTTCCCCTAGAAAATTAAAATCACTATGTGAGAATTTCTGTAGTATTCTTTAATATCAGTGTTTCAATTCTCTTTGACATTGCATAGTTCCCTGGTAGGACAGCAGTAAGTCTATGGAGGACTTATGATGCTAGAATCCAGGGTTTGATTCTCTGTAATGGACACAGTAGTAGCCCAATGTGGCTTTGCTCTAAAAAAACAAACATTGCATCTTGGGTGGTATTTAAAAAAACTTGAAATTTACTGTTCAACAATTTTATTAATTGAAGTACTTATGGTAAGGTTATGGTGATCAGATATTGTTTGTTGCCATGGTTTGTAATAGTAGCTTATACAATCATTAGTCTGGTATTTGTGCTTACACAATCACCTAAGTCTAATTATCAATTAGCAAAAAACTTGCTTTACTGGATACTATGTACTAGAAGACCCAGAAGCAAAACCCAGCCATGACCACAACAGAAATGGCCTTTTTTTTATACTTGCTGAAGGTAGCAGTAGATAAGCAGCCAGAACATAGAATAAAAAGTGGTTAATAATGTATATCTATTAGAAAAATTAAGAACTGAACTTAAGTGATCATATGAGCTACTAACTATTACAAGATTTTAAACCAGTTCAGCTCAATTAGATATGATACATGTATGCTTTCTAATGGTACTATCAAGTACTTTTGTAATAGAATATTATCAAAAACATTTTAGTGCAATAAAAATTAAGTTTAAAAGATTAGAAGAATTTCATTAAAACAAAATGGTTAAAACCTATCAAACATGTTGACACAGTCAAATGTCTTTTCTCAGTGACTACTGGGTGTTGTAATTCACCATAGGTTATTAAATATGATTATGGTAGTAAGACATGATATTCTGGTAGTACATTTCTACTGGTTACCTATAGACTATGTTCGTGTAATTTCTGCTTTCTAGGATATGCCATGACTCATGGAAAATGTATTGAAATTTGTAATTGGACTTGGCTTTAATGTTATTATTTGTTCAATCTGGAATGTGATATTGTGTAAGAATGTGTTGTGCTGAGCCTCAAGTGTCAATCTGGTAAAATTTACTATCTTGTCTTTTAATCATTTGGTTTTAATGAAATTGTTTTAACCATTTGTGTTTTAAACTTAATTTTGTCACTAAAAAAAGTTTTTAATGTTATTTACCCAGATGTTCTTAACCTTCGTTTATATTGATAAGATATTAATTATGCATAAGATGTGTGAATGGTATACATTGGTAAGTTACCAAATTTTATGTTGAAAACTTTAGTGTCATTGCAATAGTCTTGATAGGTAAAACTTCACTGATAGCTCTTTTACAATGTTGACACAATTTGAATATTGTTACGTCTCCGTTTGTTAATTAACTTCCCGTAACTTCGTTCCGACGAAACTTTAGCGACACAAGTGCTTACTTAATAAAACTAGTTTATTCTTTCCGAATATAACTTTACGATACACTTGTTTTCAACAGTCGCGCTAAAACAAACGCTATAGCAACGAACGTTAACTTCAACAATACGTCTCTCTCTGACTGCAGTTGAATTACTCATTACTTACACACACATTATTGTCCCGTCACGTTGTCACCCTATATCTATACCAGACTACCCTATATCTAGTAAATCCTAGAGCATTCGCCAAGGTACAGGATAGTTCTAGAAATGTGGCATAACACTAGTCATGTGACTTTGCTGACGCAACAATATCATTCTTTTTTTTTTACTTTTACTTTGAAGGTATTTTAATATAATATTCTTACTTAGTGGCCAGTATTTTATGGTCGGTATGATAAATGTATGGATAAAAGCTCTTAAGGAGGCTAATAATACATTTTCCAGTCATGTGGTTATAACAGTTTAAAAAGTATTGCTTATTATCCAAAGTCTCATATGTGGTAAAACATTTGGTATCCAGAAAGTTTTTGTAACCAGAAATTTCAATACTTTCAAATGCAAATTCTCATCATAGTTTAGTGGCACTGATGTGGCTCTATTTATGTTTTTTGCCACTGGCAAGCTTCAGTTACTAGTTACCCATACTGTGATTCACATTTAAAATACTGTACTTATGTTTGTATTCAGTTTATGGTTTTTAATATTTTTTATAGTTTAAAACTGTTACTTTTATAGATGATATAGAAATACTGCAATTTAGAACATTAACAAAATGTCAAAATTTTTGCTTTAAAATATAAAGGAAATGCTTTCATAACTGGAACTTTCACCTATCTGGCACTGCCCATGTCTGACAAATGTTGGATACTAATTATTTTACTGTATTAAGATTGTGTGACTGTGTTTATAAATGTTGCATTAATTTAATTTGATAACAGTGCACTTCATAAATGAGAAATTCCAGTATACAGTGGTGAGGAGTCTTAAATGTTTATATCTTTAATCCATTTTTATTGCTATTTACCACTGGTTGACCTCAAGATTGCTTCAATTTTGGGTTATTCAGGTTTTGTAAATGTATATATATATGTGGTGTGTTGTCTTTAGTATAACAAAAGAGTATATGTAGGTGAACATTACAGAGGAAAAATTTTTTTAATTTGGGAAAATTGGCCATTGTAATCAGGGTTTTTCTTTCAGAATTCCTTCTGGGAGATGGATTATATTTGTTTAAAATCTAGGGCACAGTATGTCAATAAATGTTGTCTGATTGTTTTCCCCAAACTATTTCTACATGTCTAAAATAGTAAAGTTTTAAGGGTCTTATCTTTTTCACAGCAAAAGATATCATCTAGAAATAAAACTCAAATTAAAAAAAAACTAAAGCCTCCCTCCCCTGCCCTATGTAAAGAAAATCCTTGATTGTAATAATAAATGTTTATGGATGAATTTATATTCCTTAATTTTTTGTATAACACTTATATTTCTGTTTGCAGTGCAATCTGGAAGAAGTTTGTGATGACATCCAAGTTTCCATCTGTCATTCCAAGATTTCGGGAATCATATACATTTGCAAATAAAGATTTATCGAAATGGTTCCCAGGACACATGCATAAAGGTTAAAAGATGTGTAATTTTTGTTAGCATACTTTGATTTGCAATGGAAAATAAAAAGAAGATATTCCTTAGATAAAGTTTTTCTTACTTAGAGTTAATTTGTCAATAGTTTACTGTATATGGTTAGGTATTTCAAAATTTTGAATTTATTTGACAAATATATTGGTAAGAATAGCTGGGGTGGTACAGATTTTTTATTTGTTGCAAGTACTTGATATTCATTAACCATATAATCTACCCTGTTCAGAATATCACAAGCATCATTGCTTATTTAACTTGTATCTTTCATGGGTCCTTTTCTTCATGAATTTATAAGATCATTTTAATTTTAAAACTTCTTTATAATTGTTTGTTTTTACAAAATATTTGTCTTGTTTGATAGAAGAAAGCAAGTGATCGTGTTTATTTGATATTTCCATGTGGCTTACAACCGTACCATGTGATATTTCCATGTGGCTTACAACCGTACTATTTGATATTTCCATGTGGCTTACAACCGTACTATTTGATATTTCCACGTGGCTTACAACCGTACTATTTGATATTTCCACGTGGCTTACAACCGTACTATTTGATATTTCCATGTGGTT
>NW_013665992.1:554325-560508 GCF_000517525.1 Limulus polyphemus | reverse complement strand
GGATATTTCCATGCGGCTTACAAACCGTACTATTGGATATTTCCATGCGGCTTACAAACCGTACTATTTGATATTTCCATGCGGCGTACAAACCGTACTATTTGATATTTCCATGCGGCGTACAAACCGTACTATTTGATATTTCCATGCGACCTACAAACCGTACTATTTGATATTTCCATGCGGCTTACAAACCGTACTAGTTGATATTTCCATGTGGCTTACAAACCGTACTAGTTGATATTTCCATGTGACTTACAAACCGTACTAGTTGATATTTCCATGTGACTTACAAACCGTACTAGTTGATATTTCTATGTGGCTTACAAACCGTACTAGTTGATATTTCCATGTGACTTACAAACCGTACTAGTTGATATTTCTATGTGGCTTACAAACCGTACTAGTTGATATTTCTATGTGGCTTACAACTGTACTATTTTGTTCTAACTTTATATACTCTTTTGGTTTCCAGGAATGAAACAAATGCAGCGGAAGTTGAAAATGGTAGACTGCATCCTGGAAGTCCATGATGCAAGAATATCCTTTATCATTAGCTAATTCAGTAACTAAATGAACAATTTTTAAATAGTTTCATTATTTGAAATTTTGCACAGTATTTGGTAAAATAATGTATGCCCTCTTTCTCTGCATAGAAGCTTAAACACTTTATTTAGCTTCATTTTATTTTCTTAACTCAAACCATGAGAGTTGATTGGAAAGTTTTTTTTGCTTATATTTCTTGTATAGGATAATACAAGTCAAGGATAATATTGATCTCCTAAATAATTCCAGTGTTAATATTATAGTGGTGAAATTCTAAACTTTTTTAATAGTGGTTTATAATGATAAACAGAGAACAGATTCTATGATTGATTAATATTTTTCAAAGTGGAAGGGAACTTTCCTTAAAGTCTATATTTTTGTTAAATAAAATTAGCTTCAGAAAAGCATTGAAATGTTTTTCTGGAATTGAGGGGTAACTGGAAGTGCTTGACATACTTAGCATTGCACACAAGGGGAATAAATGTAGGGGGCCCAATTAATTTTTATGAAGGGGTGGGCCCATCTTTTGTCGTTACCCTACTGTTCTGGGTTATTTAAAAATTACTTTGAATTAAGAGTAAGTAGAGTATTGTAACCGTACAAGACTGGCGAGATCTGATTTGGTGTATTGGGTACTTTTGGACATAGGAGGACACAGAATGACACCTGGTTCAAGAAATTTAAACTGTGATAAAAGGCTTAAAGATTTAAACTCATTTTTTTTAGCAGATCTATAGGTGACTTTACTTAGTAATTTTAAATTTTTAGGAGGTTGGACAAACTGCATGCGAGTAGTATTTCTAAGTAATATGATGAAAAAATTGGAAATGTATGGTCAACATTAGAAACTTTGATGCAGACTTACTCTTTAGTTGAATCATCAGTTAGAAATGGTTGTTGTGATGAGTGCTATTAGCTTAGATTCCTTTAAACGTTTTTTGAATAGGTAAAAGATGTAAAAGGCTACATTTCTTCTTGTTCTAATGCTTTGATTGCTGCTGGTGGATGGAGGGGTGATCTAGTGGGCTAAGTAGGTTTCTGTTATCTTGCACTTCTATATACTCTTATTAATTGAGAAACATATACAAGAACATTAAACTGTAATTCTGTATTGTTTGAATGATTCCTTACGGAAACATAATAATGATGTCTCATTTTGAGTCATTGGCCTTTGTTCTTATGTTCTGTGCTCAACTAGAAATTTAGTGTTAGGACCTTTGCTCTTTTTTGAGTTATATCAGTGACATGGATGAAGGAATTGTCAATAACTTCTTTATATTTTCTGATAATATTAAGATTTTGGGTGATGTTAGTTGTGAGGATACTGCTGCTTTGCAAGGGATACTTGGTGAGTTGAGCAACTAAATGTCAGATGGCTTTTGATTATAATAAATGCAAGGTCATCAAAATGTTGTAAGTTATATATTTTTAATTTTGTAACTTATTTGAAGCTAAAGTTTAATAAGGTAGGCCTAGAACACCTAGAAAGTTCTAAAAATTTGGTCAAGTTTTCTAGTAAATTCAAGGGTAGATTATAAAAAAAAAGAGGTTCAGAGAGTTGTTTCTAGCTAATAGAGTGAATAAGTGTTTTTAGGGAAGTTTTTGGATCTGTGTTAGCTATCATGCATATTGAATTACCTTGTACAAGTAAGTAGATGTTTTTTTTTACAGTAGTGTTGTAGAATGGCTGTAAACATGGTCTACATTTTATCACAGTGTTTAAACTGTAGAAGCATTAAAGGAGGAAATAAACTTAGACTGAATGTTGAATTATTTTCAACAGGTAATCTAAAAGAACCTGCCCCAAAAAAGAGCAATGTTAAACAATAATGTAAATTATAAGAATAATGTTGATTGGAATAATCTTAACAATGTTATGGAAAAAAAGAATCTTGGTGTTTGGGGTGATCAGTATCCTGTTGCTAGGGCAAATAGGATCTTAGGCTGTATTTACAGAAATATTGAACATAAGTCTAAAGAGCCTATAATTTCTTTGTATACATCAATGGTTAGGCCTTGGAGTATTGTGTTGAGCCTTGGACTTCTTACCTAAGGAAGGACATTGGATTGTTGGTTCAAAGGAGAGTTACTAGGATGATACTTGTTACTTGAGATAGAAAAAATCTCATAGGAAATTGTTTTCTCTTGCAGAAAGATGAGTTAGAGGGGATCTGATTGAAGTGTTTTAAAATTGTTAAGGGAATTTATAGTGTTGATACATTATATATATTTTTCTTCTTAACGATGAAAACAGAATAGGGGACACAAATATACAATTTGACAAGGTAGGAGCTATTTTTAGCTATCTACATAGGTTTATTTTTGTAACAGAGCAGTTGTCCTATGAAGTGGGTTACTTACAGATTTGGTAAATCCAGTAAATTTAAGGGAGTTTAATATAAGGCTTGTGAATATTTAGATAATATGCTTTAGTTTGAGGTATTTTGTTTGTTTGATGTTATGTTTAAATCATATGAATTCAGAGTAAGTTCAGATGTGTCTTTAACTGTATGATAAATTCCATTTAGTGGAAGGAATCCTAACTTCTACCATCTCCTAACAGCTGTTAAACCTCATATTCTGGTGTTAAACAAGGTGGACTTAGCAGATGTAACCTCTCAGAAGCAGATAGAACAATCTTTAAAAGAACAAGGCATAAACAAAATAATCTTTACCAACTGCAAAGATCAGAAAGACAGAGGACTAAAAAAGGTTGTTTTTTTAACTTCCACTGCATAATTTTGAATGAGCTAGTTTGTAAGTAATTTTGTTTAGGATGTAATTTTGTGCTGTTCTTTCAACTGGATTCTTAGTATAAGTTAAGACCAAATTATCTATTTTTTCACAATATCACTTGGATCTACTCTTAGTTTCATGTTGGAATGCAGTTTTGTAACTAATATAATGGAGATAAGTAAGAGGACCTCGTAGAGTAATAATAGTATTAATAGACCTTAACTCACTGAGCATAAAAATTAAAGAAATAATTTAAAAACAGTGACTTGTTAACTTTATGTACTGTTACGACAGTGGAAGTCACACGACACTGGGAGCATGTGCACTGTTGTTTCTAGAAGGATCATGACTTATCGAGGAACTCCGCGAATATCCGAGTGTTTGCCAGGCACCCTCTTTTTTAGTATATAAGCCCGGCAAATAAAGCCAGCGAGAGATAGATATGCAGATAGATTGAAGAGATAGATAATTGAGTCAAGCAAACTGTAGGCACTGTAAGTAAATTGTGTGAATCACTGGGATTTATAGTGTGTGTTATAAAGGTTGTTAAATTTAAAGTGACTGTGGAAATTCTGTGTATTACAAAGTTGTATCGGGAAAGAATAAACTAGTTTTAATTAAGAAAGGACTTGTATCGCTGAAGTTCTTCGGAAAGAATTTATACTGGAAATTAACAAACGAGCAGATACGTAACAGTACTAACTACTAATCATGACTTACATGAAAATTCCAGTTTTCTTTTCTTTTTTTGAATTATGACTTTAACATTGTATACACATAAATGTGCTGCCTATATACTTACTTTTAAGTTTCAATAATATTTTTGTACAGAAATTACTGGAAGCTTTTAGGCTTAGCTTTTGAATTGTGAATTGTTTACATCATTCAAACTTTTTATCAAATAAAATTTGTAAAAATTGCTAACAAAAAATTATATTCCACTCAGTTCTTGTTCATGGTTAGATTGGACCAGCTGGTATTCTTTGTGTAATTAAAAGGAAATAAAAAAAACTAAATCGTTTAAGAAAAAAATGTATAACTAATGTTCAATTAGAAATATAAATGTATATTTTAAATGGTCTTTGTTTTTTTTTGGATGATGCTGGATTGGTGCAACCAATTAAATATTACTATTCTCTCTGTTTTTATTTTTGCACAATCTCTGATGTTGTTGTTTTTTTTGTCAAACATAACTGTTCAGAAATTAACCTAAAGAAAGGTATAAAGATCTAAGACCCTTAGAAAACCCTGAAACCAGTTTAAATAGTTTTGGTTTCCCATTTTTAGGATTTTAAGGATCATAATATGCCTAAAAATTCGTATTATTAGCACAAGTTTTATACTGATACAACTTTTCATAGATTCTGGATTATCCTCTGTTGACAAATTGTTATTATCTGTTTTAAAGACTAGAAACATAGATGATTTTGCCAGCTCTCTGTCTATTTATGAGAAAAAGGAAAGATCTATTATAAAATCAAGAATTACTGGCTAATAAACTGTCTTTTGCCACCAATGGTGGATGGAGGTTGTTTTCACCCCTGTATGTATGTATGTATGTGTGTGTGTGTGTTTGTGAACAAGATTTCTCAAAAATGGCTGAATGGATTCAGACAAAAATTATTATACATTTAGACTATGACCCAACTTAGAAGTGATTAGTTTTTGGAGAGTCAAGGCCACAGCAAGGTCATGAAAATCCAAAAAATTCCCTATCTGTTAACATGACTGATTTTTCATACTATTGTTGCTCTGTAACTCAGTCAAAAATGATCCGATTTTGATAAAACTTGGTGGACATATGTAACTATTATTCCTCATTGTCTTGCCAAAAATGGTCCATGTCTGTTGATAATAACTAGCATATGAACACATTTTCATATTTTTTGTGAGCTGAATATGATTAATTTTGTGTGGCAGAAGTATGTGCTCTACTGAGTGCCTCTCTAGTACATTGCTGAATTTATAATTTAAAATTTTTCATTACTCTAATCTTGGAACTTCATGATTGAATGACTATTTTAGACACTTGTAGTTATTTTAATTGATGAAATGTGAATTTATTTTTGTAGAACAGCCTTGAGATGGTTTAGAACACAGGGTGTAGTACAGAGATAAGGTCACAGGTGTTGCCTTGATGAAATGTATTTTATTATTACCAGTTTAAATTTAGTTCTTTGTTTGTTATAATATATACTTATGACTTAAAGCATAGTTTTCCAAGTATAATTTCTAGGAAATAGCCTAGTACTTGTCAACTTACATTTTTCTTGTAATAGCTATGTGTAAATTAAAGCTATAATGACCAAATATAGAGCTGGATGGTTAACCTGATTGATTGATATAATCGATTACCTATGAGCATAAATCACATTGATAAGTACCATGTAAAGTAATTGACTAATCAAAAGTATTATTAAATATATTAATGCCATGAAAACAATCCACCAATCAAAATTAATGTTTCTGATTCTTACTGTTTTTGATTATTCCAACTGTTCAGTAATCAACATATTGCCATTATGCTTGTTTGTTGTTAAGCACAAAGAATACAATGGGCTATCTGTAATTTCTTTTTAGTCATCTCACGAGAATAATTAATTATTTAAATATAATTGATTAGCAAATTTCACTAATCGCTCAGCCGTAAGCAGATGGATGTTTTAGCCAAGTATTTGTGTGTGATTGTCTTGGAGCTAATAAGTGTATGTTAAGTGATAAATTCAGTATCTCTTCAGGACAGCATGGCCGGATGGTTATGGCACTCGACTCGCAATCCTTGGGTCACGTGTTCGAATCCTCGTCACACCAAACATGCTCGTCCTTTCAGCCATGGGGGCATTATAATGTGACAGTCAATCTCACTATTCGTTGGTAAAAGAGTAGCCCAAGAGTCGGCAG
>NW_013665992.1:551916-554315 GCF_000517525.1 Limulus polyphemus | reverse complement strand
CCTTCCCTCTTGTCTTACACTGCTAAATTAGGGACGGATAACGCAGATAGCCCTCGTGTAGCTTTGTGCAAAATTCAAAAACAAACAAACAGTATCTCTTTATTCCCTTTGTTAATGCTTATCTCAAAAGTGAATTTCTAATGCCATGTGATCTACACTTGCAATATATTATATATATAATCGTGTGGTAATAGCTAAGTGTGTATCATGTGTAGATTATACTAGACTGTGTTTGTTAGATTTAGATTTGTTTAAAAATAGCCAAATGGATCTAAAATTATTTGTTCATTTATTGTAACCAAAACAAATTTTATTTGAATAATTTTTATGTTTAAAATGGTTTTTGATGTTACCATTTTATAAGTTCACTTAAACAAGTATAAAAAATTGGGTTACAGGCATTCTTCATATGTATGCTATATATATATAGTAAACCATACCAGTGTGGGAACTATCCAATATCAAGAAAAACTTTCTGTCTTTCTGTGGATGGATCTCCTCCTAAATGAGTTGACTGATCCAGACCATACTTGATGTGCTGACTTAGTAGTTCAAAAGCAAAACAATTTCATATTAAGCTTTCCCTTATATTGAAAAATAAAAATATTTTACCAAATAACCCCCATATCTTTACTGTAGTAGCTATTATAAATACTTGAATTTGAACAAAATTCACACCACAACAAAATATCACAAGTCAAAGATCATAAATAACATTTTCAGCATTTTGGCTTGTTTCCCATAACCAAAACATACAGTAATAAAATATTCAGCTACAACGCAGAGAATAAAGATGTTGCTGCTATTTAAGTTTTCTGCTTTTTTTCTGGTTCACACCATTTAACTTCTGGTTTATACTTGGGTCAGAATAAGTGCTTAAGCCTGAATTAGAAAAGTATTTCATAATTAAAATAAATTTTAGGATATTTCTTACTTCTTGATATAAAATATAGTTTTCTTTAGAAGCAAAATTCAAGGTTATCATTAAATTTAATGCATTAAATGTACCAAATTCAGACAGTAGAAATCTTGACCACATCTCTACTGTGAATGAAATGGGCTGCTTTGAACAAGAAGTGATGCAACTGCTTTGCCATTTCTGCTCATTTCCAATCCACTTCCCCTGTCTTACAGTAATTTTCTTGGAGAATGAATGCTATTGAAAATCCTTGCAGAGATTTTACTCATTTTTAACAAATTTATACATGCTTTTGAGAGATAAAAGACATAGAGCACAGTGTCCTTAAAATAATCTGCAAAACATTTAAAGAGTTTCAAAAAGAAAGCCCATTATGTACTCAGAGTTCATTTTTACTTGTAGGCTTTCACTGGATCTGTTGGGTTTTACCAAGGGAAGAGCTGGGTATGCAATTTGCCACTCAAAACATTAGTCAAATTGCACATCTACTAAACTTTTAGAGATAATGTTTACATGTACTTGTTTGCAGGTTCTACCAACTGTTACAGATCTAGTGACAAACACTGAACGATATAATCGAGTTGAGGTAAGCAATGTACTTGCTAAAACATTTAATGACAAAAAAAAACTTTTAAATTAGAAAGAATTAAGCAAATTATAAGGAAATGCTTTTAAGGTACACTAATATTTGATGTAAATATGTGAGTAGATTTAATTTAACTTATTTTTTCTGGAAGGTATATTTTCTAAAGACTGGTGTCTCTCAACTGTATCAAAATATATATAATTAAAGAATTTGAAAAATGTTAAAATTTCAGATTCTAGAGCTAAATCTTGCCATTCTATAATCAGATCATTAGAGGACTTCATGGACTAAGCCTATTCTATCTTTTTGTACTATATTGATTTGCACATTTTCAGAATAGTCTCATTGTTTATTTAAAGGTTTTTGAATCACTTTTTTGTTTCATTCTACTCTGTTCAGAGAGTTTAACAGGTGATCATAAACTGTACTGCTTAGCTATATCATTTATTGGTATATAGTGACATAATCTTAGTCAGTCATTCTATGTTATTATATATGATGATAATCATTTGATTCATTTTATATAATAATAAGTTGAGTGAAATTGTGTTTTATGAATAAAAATACAGAATTGTATTGCTTACTACCAAGTTACAATGTCTGTTTTTAACAGTCTTTTTTAGTAATAGAACAGTTATTCTCTAAAGTTTTCATTATTCTTTATAACAAGTGGTAGTAAGTAGGAGGAATTAGGAGGAAAAAAAATCACTATCAGTGTGTCATACATGTGCATATACAGGTCTGGAAGCATGGATGTTTGTCTGAAAAGTCAGGGGAAGAAAGTTTTTGAAAGAATGTGATGACCCTGCTTTTATTTCAGTGTTTAGTCCAAAGAGATTCATATTATTATTCTTTTCTTGTTATATTCTATTCAGAAAGATTCACATACTACTT
>NW_013665992.1:542294-551580 GCF_000517525.1 Limulus polyphemus | reverse complement strand
CTTTTATTTCAGTTGTTTTAGTCCAAAGAGATTCATATTATTATTCTTTTCTTGTTATATTCTATTCTAGAAAGATCACATACTACTTTCTTTCATTGTATAAAATATTCTTTCTTGTTTTTAATTGAGCTTAGACCATTAAGTTTTCATAGAATTTATCTCCATTAAATTTAATTCCAAAGATTGCACATGACATATTCTTTTGTTGTGTGTAGTCTAGTTCATTTCCTATAACAGGGCTTTAAACTTAAAAAAATTAGAAGGTACCCTGTTAATTTTACGAGAAACTAAGTAGACAAGGCGTTTGGGGAGCTCCTGAGGTCCCTGGTTGGTTCAGAGTATTAATCCTGGTGGTGGGCAAAGCCCTCCAGAAGTTCCTGAAAATATACTTGATTTCTTTTACTTTCACCCCCAGTGGCACAGCGGTATGTCTGCGGACTTGCAATGCTAGAATCTAGGTTTCGATACCCGTGGTGAACAGAGCACAAACTACAAATCTTTTACTTTTTTTTGTAAGGTTTTAAATTTAATAATTCGTAAGACAACACAATGCAAATTATTTAGAGAAATTTAACTCTGATGCCTAGATGTACTATTGAATTAACAAAATATATAGAACATAAGCTTAGTCATTTTTCTGTGCATAAAAAGAAAACAAAGAACTTCAGAATTGAAACTTACTCAATAAAAGTTTTATTTATTTAATTATTTATATAAAAGTTTTTACAAATCAAAATTTTAATCTTGGGTTGATCTCAGCATGCCCCTATTGAAACCATTATAGTGTGAAAATATTCTGAAATTTTTATTTTTTTGAGGCATAATACTTTCAACAAAATGGCACTAATTTGTCCTGGTAACAATTGTAGCTTTATCAATTTTTAGCAAGTCACTGTTTCTCAACTTCAGTTTTCATGGTGTAGTATAATTGCCTGGATCTCAGCTTCAGAAAGCCATAAGCTGTTGATCTAAAAAATCACAAAAGCTCTCTTTCCATTTGGAACTGTAGAAGCAGTAACACTTTTATTTCAGCTGCAGTTTGTGTAGAGGTTGGAACAAAGCAATAACAGTTTAGCTTGGTGATCAGTTGCCTGTGAACAACTGCTACAATTACAGTCCTGATAATTGTTTTAAAGCTTTTTTTATAAGTTAAACTTTATTTGAATTATTATATTGTAGTATGATAGGAAAAGAAAGTTTTTTTTGTAAAACTAGATGAGGTAGGTTTAGTTAAATCATTTTGCTCTCAACCACATGAAGATTCATTTTGCCAACAAGGCTGTTTTTTTTAGGCCTTATTTGATTAGGTTTGATCATCTAAGTGCTTGAATGAGCAAAGAAAATTACCAAAAAGAAATATGTAAATAAGTATAAAATGGGCTTAAAACATGATATGTTTATTAAAGCAAACCTTCTGATTAACAGTTACAAAAAAGTTGACCTATAATCTTGGCATGGTTAAAAAGTTATTTTTATTGTACACCAATTATTCTAATTTCAGTGAAACTGTGTGCCTTGTTTTTTTTAATTAAAAATATGTAATTTTTATCAAATAAAATATTTTATATGAAAGTTTTAAAATAATATAGGAAGACAAAAATCAGTAATTAAAATCTTCAAGAAAGTTAAGAATTTTTAATTGTTTCTTAAAAAAAGGTACCAAATGAAATATTTTCAAAGTTTCAAATTCATAGGAATATCACTTATAACAAAAAAAAAAAAAGATACTTTAATTGCAGAAGCTACATAGTCTGTAGAAAGTAATTCTGAAGTTTCAAACTATTTCATCCAGTAATTTTCCTGCAGTGCAGTTTAACAAACCATACAACAGGTGCATGAGTTTTGATGCACCTGGGTCTCAAAGAGTTAGGATAAAAACTTGAACTGTGAAACAAAGTGCAGTCAAGTTTAACAGCTAATGATTATAAGTTTTGTTAGGGATTAAAGCAGTTTTTCAACAAAATGAAAGATTAAGGATGACAGTAGTGAAATATTTCTTTGAGGCATAATTAAATAATTTTTCAATAATTATTATACAACTGGTTTTTTTCAAAAATGCATTTTATCTTTAAGGAAGATATTTTATACATCATTGCAATACTTTGTAACATATTTTACTACAAAAAACCTAATTTTTTTTTCTTTCACAGAACTATGTGTAAATCTGACTAAATCCTTCCAAAATGATTATTTTCCAGACCATATTATCATATTGTCAGCATAGGTTAAATCATTGTCATTAAAAATGTGCCATACCCACACAAGTTCTTTAATTTCTTTCATAAACATATTACTGAACAGCTAAGATGATAGTAGATCAAGTGAATTAATCACTTTATGTGGAAGCTTGTTATACTTCTGAGATCCTTGGGTATCATAAAAACCCTAACAACACACATTCATATAAAAAATTGGTTAATAATAGTTAGTAATGAACATAATTGAAATTTATTTAATACTTGCTGTAATCATAAGTACATATGTCTTTCTGTTTTAAAAGCTGGAAAAATTCAAAAAACGTGCCTTTATTCTTTGCTGTATTTATCATCACCATCAAATAATGCATATCATACTCAGGAGGAATTAATAACTAGCCAAGTAAGACTGATATTAGAAGTGCTATAAATAATTTGAAGAACTTTAATTTTGTTTGTGATGAATATAAAGACATTTTACCAGGATATTTCGTAAAGGAATTTTTATAAAAAAAAATTCAAAGTTATTGATTTGTAGCGAATATGCACATTGATAACAGATAGGTAAATATACTGGCAATTGGCCCATTTTGAAAACATTGAAAAGTATCTTTCATTCTCTTAGTCAGAGAATTTATAATAATTTGTTGTTTCATTGGTTATAGTCCAGTGCATTTTACCATTCTTACTGTATTGTGTTTATTTCATGAAGCTCTATATAGTCACTTTATTTGTATTCATTTCATAATGTTTAGTCCAAGGAGTTTCATTTGATGGCCATTGGTGTTCCTAATGTTGGCAAATCTTCCTTGATCAACATGTTAAGGCATCGTCATCTCAAAAAAGGTAAACTTACAAACTAAAAGCTTATTTCATTTTTGACTAAACTTGAGGGCCACCATCTGGGAATTAATTCTTACAGTGAGGACAGTAAAGATAGTCTATTGTGTGCATAAAAAAAAATGAATTTATTAATTAATTTACAAAAATTATGTAAAATTGGAGGTTTTATCATATAATATTATAGTTTGATTAAAACAGATTTTTTATTCTTTAAGATATTAAATTTTATAACTGAATAAGGATGAAATGCTTCTTTGTATGTCTTCTGAATGGGCATTAAATTCTATAGTTTTTCCAAAGAGTAATAATTATAGTTGTTACTCAGCTTAGATGTTTATTTTCCTTTTCCATAACATTATTTGCAGACAAAACAGAAACGTATTAGTACTGTGTTATTGCAAGTATATAGAAATATGGTTTGTCTTGTCTTCTTTGAAAGTAATTGTTTTTTGAGGGTGTGGGGAGGCTTAATACTTAAAAACAATGAAAGGTGAGCAATAGACAAAATGTATTTTTAAAGCCAAAAAAATAAGAAGATTACATAGTGGATAAATTGTATCATGTGTATATGCAACAAAGTACATAAAGTGAGTATTATATTGGAATTTTCTGATTTAAAAGCTTCCACCTTTCAGGAAAGGCTTCTAGAGTTGGAGCTTTGGCTGGAATAACCAGAAGTGTATTGGAAAGAATCAAAGTAAGTTTAACACTCTCTCTTTTTTTTTGGTACGTATGTGAGTCGGGTTACTTATTTGTATCACAGCATAGTTCATGTTTGTGACAACCTGTCTATGTTTACCACAAAATAAAAGTCAAACAGCTTAAATTTTAGGAACATATTTTACAGTCGTAATGAAGACAGAAGAACTTTGAAAAATTATTATTTTATATATATTCCTAGATTTCAACCTATAATAAATACAACATACTGCTAGAAAGTCAAAACAGAAATCATTTTGTATCTACTACTGCAGATGCTGTATGTGACATTACATTTTAGAAGTAATTATTATATTGATGTAATTATAATTTTATACCAAATAAAGAAAAAAAATATGACAAAAATTTTACAAAATTATCAATGTCATTTCTTTAGTAAAATTTAAATAAATTAAGTTGTCAGATATTTGTTCTAAAGTATCCAAGTTTAAATATTTTCATTGTAGAACACACCAGACAACCCTAGACAGTTGTCTTGAGTATGGAGAGAGAGAAGTTCTGAGACACCATCTTTATCCTTGATACTGTGTATACAAACCTTTAGGCTAAGTTTTTAAGATATTTTTATAGTTTTCATTGAAAAAATTAATTAATTAAAATTTGCAGCTTAAGAACTTGTTGATCTTGAATGGTATTTTGCAGTAGTTTGTAAAGCTGCTAAAGAACAGTTTGTTGAAATTCTTGTTGTATTGCAAAAATAACTTCAAGAAAGATTATTTTTTATAGCTGAAAATACATCTACAAATTACTCTTACATATTTATGTTTTTCTTTAGATATCTGAAGATCCCCCAATCTACCTTTTAGATACCCCTGGGATATTAGCTCCAAGTGTAAAGAATGTAGAGGTGGGCCTTCGATTAGCCTTATGTGGTATGTTAAACTTAAAACTACAAGCATTAAATTTCTTTTACTCATTGGTGCTGCTGCATTTAGAAATTTTGGTGTAAACTTTGTTATTTAGGTAACAACAATATGTCTACATACATTAAGATGCACGGTGCTGTGGTACTTTCACAAAAACTATTTCACTCAACAGATTGTTAATAACAAGAGATTTGAGCAGAAAATATTTTGCAGAGTTAAACTGAATTCTCTGACTTGAGTCTGAAGTAAGAGACCAAACACAATGTGAAAAAGTGATCTTTATTTAAAACTAAGGTGATTGAAGTGTTGAGTATGCAGGACGAAAGATTCATCTTTAATAGACATATCTGTTGAGAACTGTCCAAAAAAATATTTCAATCAGTTTATCTCAGACTGTGAAAACATAACATTATATACACGGCTCTACAATGTCATGCTTCTCAGGATGCATATGCAAATTGACTGAATATATGAACACTTTGTACTCATTTAAAGTCTTTATAGTTTTGATACCACTAACTTTTAATATAGTATGTATATCTTCACAAAATTTGTCAGACTTTGAATAAACATTACAAGTCTTTTACATACAAAAAATCTGATTTTTTTGTAAAGTATCTTTAATAAACTAAAAAAAACGATTTGTCAGTGAATATATCGCTTTTTTTTTTTTGCTAGTCCGAGTGCAAAGTGATTTCTACTTTAAGATTAAAAATACTTTTCTTTGTCTCAAAAATCTAAAATTTTATTTGTGTAATCTCTAAAACCTCGTAAATAAATTTCAAACTTTTTTTCAGTAAAACTTTATAGTTTATTTGTTACTTTCTCTACCCTATCTTTATACAAGGTTGGTCAATTTGACTGACTTCATAACCACCAAAAACAATCAAACAAATCTAAATTACTTTTTTTTTTCTTTCTAGAATGACTTCAAATTATAATATGAAACTACATTTATTTATCTGAAATAGCTTTAAACTTATAACAGTGTATTTATACTTCAATTTTATTGTTTTATTGCCCTTTGAACCCTGTCTAATTATTAGTTGGACCATTATAAGTTGTAAATCACTTGGCAAATGTCCAGCTCACGTTACGCTATCAAATTAAATTATGCATGAGCTGCTTGCGAGTTGTTCTCGAGCATACCTTGTGAAAAAATTTTTTATTATATTGTTATTATTAATTTCTCTATTTTTACATTTTAATTACTTTTATAATACCCAATAAAGAATACACAGGAAAAACAAGAAAAAAAACTGACTTCCCTGTGTATTTTATTTTATTTTTATTTTTTTGCTGTCGACTGTTGATGACAACCCTACTTTTTATACTAACAGTAGTACTGCACTAAATGATTTTTTATTTTATTAAGTAATGTACCAAAGAA
This sequence comes from Limulus polyphemus, assembly GCF_000517525.1. Lineage (NCBI taxonomy): Eukaryota > Metazoa > Arthropoda > Merostomata > Xiphosura > Limulidae > Limulus > Limulus polyphemus. Next base: position 545,566 of record NW_013665992.1, on the reverse strand, counting down.
CATAGAATAATAACATGCAAAAAAGAGACAATGTCCCATAACTATCACAATTCTTCTGGTTTTCTAACTGTGCAACAAGAGCTGTTAGAACTTCTTCTAAGCTTATCGATAGGTTTCCTGTGGGAATCAAGCTTGAATTGAAAGCAATATTGAGAATTATCTTTACAGAAAACAACGTAATATAATACATCATTTCATAGATATAAACCTTGAATTTCTATTGGTTATAAATAATATGGCATTGAACGTCAGAAAGAACTATTGGCAATTTCTGAAAGAAAGGATGTGACAGGTGGGTGTGGCAGGAGGGGTCTGGTTGTCTATTTCATGGCTCTCTAACCAAATAAGATTGAAGGCTATGAAAATCATGCTTTACCTGAGCAATAATGATATTATAATAAATAATGTACATTAAATTTTGTACTTCTTGGAGGGGTAGTAAATAAATTAGAGAAGAGGGGATGCCTAGAGAACAGATGTCACAATTCTCACATGAGGAGAAATTCTGTATTATTTTTTAAAATTGCCTGATAAAGTAAGAACTTAAAACTTGTATACTATTAAAATATGGATTAACAACGTTTTGATGCTATATTTATTGATATATAAAGTTTGAATTTAACTCACTAAAACCTCATGACATACACAGAGAAAGATGCTCGTGGAGAGAGGGTTAAACAACTGAAACAACTGTTGTTGCAACAATCCTGCTGATACCTCCAGTTTCTTAATCATAAACATTATTATTACTTTTAATGTTAAATTCAGCAACACAAAGATAAATTTAATATCTTTGTAAAAAGAATATTATTCAAACAGATTAGGCTTAAGGACTTACGAAGTGTATATAAAAATGATTAATATTATGGTTATCTTTGACTGAGGTTTTAAAATCTCATGTTTTTATAATACTAAAATTAACAGCTTTTCAAACAGAAGTTCAAAATATAATTTATTTAATAAATTAAATGTTGATTTTACTAGCTATAAAGACCTGATAAGACATTAAATTTTATTTGCTACATTTTCAACTTTTATAGACTTTCTGTTGGAATGAAATAGAACTACTTGAGTATCAAATGTTTGGATTTTAAAAAACATTAAGGAGAATTTTTCTGTGAAATGTAAAGAACATACAAAATTACATGTTCATAACTTAATTCAAAACCAATTCATTAAAAGAATTATAAGATAATGAGTAAGCAAAATGAGAAAGAAAAAAAAACATTACTGCTTTTGGTTTTTGGCAGTCTCCAGAAATAAAAGCCAACAAGGCAGTTTTTCTTTCCATTTTTGCATCCGTTATCATATTTTTCTGGTATTGGTGTCTTGTTTTTTGTTGTTGTTGTTTTTTAGTTAAGTGTCTGTATAATTTTATGGTTTTTTTCTTTTATATTGAATTGAGTGGTGTTTTCACATTTTCTAAACTTCTATCATCTGTTGTTATATGTAACTTTTTGACAAATAAAGCTTTGCACCCTTTTTTTTTATTAATGGATTGACAAACAATCATTGTGTGTTTAGGCAGTGCATTGAATGTGTTTTTTGTAGGCTAAACACTCCCTCCATGTATTCACTCCAGACCTGATATAGCATTACTTCAAAACTAAACATGAATACAAGAGATCTTCATAAAAAATATAGTTCACAATTGAAGTTAGAACAATTTTATTGGATATGATATGTATACGTTTTCTTTTGTAGCCACGATTAAAGACCATCTTGTTGGAGAAGATGTAATTGCCGATTATTTGTTATATTGGCTAAACAAACATCAGAACTTCTCGTAAGTTGTATATTCCACATTACGTTTCTTAACCATAAAATGAAAGACCAACTTAATAGTGTGTGGCATTTTCTACAGCATTTAGTCATCAGTTTTAATGGGAGTGACACTTCGTCAGGACTAACACAGTGAAAGTATAAAAACAGTTATGGCAGAAATGTACAAGTAATTTAATCATTTTATAGATGAGTATTCAAAATAATCTTTATTTTCTTTCAGAACAGTTTGTTCACATGTTGGATCACAATATTGTTCTAATCAGAACTTTTAACTTATCTTCTACACATTACAAACTATGTTAAGAAAACAAGATTAAAAGTGTAAGTTGTGAAAAGTATTCCACATTTTTACGTTGAATCAACCCACAATAAAACTCCATGAAATGTTAAATATACTGTAGTTTCAGAAAAGCTTGAAAATATTCTGACAACGGTTTTTCAGTGTGTGTATATGCCTTTTTCAAATGGATAAGTAAAAAATTTACACAAAACTACAATCTGTGACATTCCCCCACAAAAATACTAAGAAAACTTACATTGCATGTATATATACACATACACACACACAAACACATCAGGTGATTGAGATGTGTATTGTTACAATTGAGATAAAAAAGTTTTGTTTACTAACTAGTATATTTTTACAGTAACTATATTAACTTGTATAATAAGTAATTTGTTTTATAACACGTTTCTCATTAACTAGTAAAAAAAAAGTAGAATTTTCTACTAGTGTAGCGAAAGTAAATTTTTATCAAATGTATCTCTCCAGTAGCTTATGTAGGAAAGAAGACTTTCTATGGTATATTTCTCAGAATTTTTTTACCAGTAGTTGCATTTTTTTATATACCTTAATATAATTTTTTTTACACTCACTTTATCATTAGCCAGTAAACAAGTTGTTTTTGTCTCTAATAATTTGAATTAGTCATTAGAAAAATTAACTTTTTTTAATAAATACTTTTCCTTTAGTTACTATAAGATATATTGATACTTCATTCTGTTTTTAGAAATAACTTTCTTATTAGCCACCAAAAAAGTAATTTTTTGACATAATTTTTTTCATCGTCCATTGAGAGGAATAAATTTTTCTTAGTATTTCTTGGGGAGATATCACAGATTGTAATTTTGTTTAGTATTTTTTGGGGAGATATCACAAATTGTAAATTTTCTTAGTATTTTTTTGGGAGATATCACAGATTGTAAATTTTCTTAGTATTTTTTTGGGGAGATATCACAGATTGTAAATTTTCTTAGTATTTTTTTGGGGAGATATCACAGATTGTAAATTTTCTTAGTATTTTTTTGGGAGATATCACAGATTGTAAATTTTCTTAGTATTTTTTGGGAGATATCACAGATTGTAAATTTTCTTAGTATTTTTTGGGAGATATCACAGATTAGTAAATTGTCTTAGTTTAGTTTTGGGGAGTATATCACAATTAGTTAAATTTTCTAGTTATTTTTTGGGTAGATATCACAGTATT
>NW_013665992.1:535297-542273 GCF_000517525.1 Limulus polyphemus | reverse complement strand
TTGTAATTTTCTTAGATTTTTTTTGGGGTAGAGTATCACAGATTGTAAATTTTCTTAGATTTTTTTGGGGTAGATATCACAGATTGTAAATTTTCTTAGATTTTTTTGGGGAGATATCACAGATTGTAAATTTTCTTAGTATTTTTTTGGGGAGATATCACAGATTGTAAATTTTCTTAGTATTTTTTTGGGAGATATCACAGATTGTAAATTGTCTTAGTATTTTTTGGGGAGATATCACAAATTGTAAATTTTCTTAGTATTTTTTTGGGAGATATCACAGATTGTAAATTTTCTTAGTATTTTCTGGGGGAGATATCACATATTGTAAATTTTCTTAGTATTTTTTGGGAGATATCACAAATTGTAAATTGTCTTAGTATTTTTTAGGGAGATATCACAGATTGTTGGGCCCAGCATGGCCAGGTGGATAAGGTGCTCGACTCACAATCTGAGGGTCGTGGGTTCGAATCCGCATCCCACCAAACATGCTCGCCCTTTCAGCCGTGGGGGCGTTATAATGTGACGGTCAATCCCACTATTCGTAGGTAAAAGAGTAGCCCAAGAGTTGGCGGTGGGTGGTGATGACTAGCTGCCTTCCCTCTAGTCTTACACTGCTAAATTAGGGACGGCTAGCGCAGATAGCCCTCGTGTAGCTTTGCGCAAAAATTCCAAAACAAACAAACACAGATTGTAAATTTTCTTAGTATGTTTTTGGGGAGATATCACAGATTGTAAATTGTCCTAGTATTTTTTTGGAGATATCACAGATTGTAAATTTTCTTAGTGTTTTTTTGGGAGATATCACAGATTGTAAATTGTCTTAGTATTTTTTTGGGAGATATCACAAATTGTAAATTTTCTTAGTATTTTTTTTGGGAGATATCACAGATTGTAAATTGTCCTAGTATTTTTTGGGGAGATATCACAGATTGTAAATTGTCCTAGTATTTTTTGGGGAGATATCACAGATTGTAAATTTTCTTAGTATTTTTGGGGAGATATCATAGACTGTAAATTTGTTTAGTATTTTTGGGGAGATATCACAGATTGTAAATTTTCTTAGTATTTTTTGGGGAGATATCATAGACTGTAAATTTGTTTAGTATTTTTTTGGGAGATATCACAGATTGTAAGTTTTCTTAGTGTTCTTTTCAGGAAATTTTACAGAATTTAAGTTTTCTTAGTATTTTTTGGGGAGATATCACAGATTGTAGTTTTGTGTTTTTGTGTAAATTATTTACTTATCCATTTAAAAATGGTAATAACCATTGATCAAGCATAATTTATTTTGTTTATGGATTGTTACTTTTAAGGTTTGGAAGTGATTTTTTCAACTCTAATTTTGATTTATCACATTTTAATACAAACCTTAAATAGTTGTGTTTTTTATTACCTTTAGGTATGTGCAGTATCTTGGAATTGATGAACCCAGTGATGATATTCGATTGGTTCTTCTAAAAACAGCTGTTAACCTTGGGAAGACAGTTAAGGTTCTTTCATCGGAAGGTAAGTAGCTTATGTCTCCACAGTTTAAGTTAGTTCTTCATACATAATGCAGTAGATACGTAAAAACTTAAATTTCAAAGTAACTTTTTTAAAACTGTAATCATGTATCACACTGAGTCTTATATTTTCTGCAAAATATGCTCTTTGATAAAAAAGTATTTTCTGCAATATGCTCTTTGATAAAAAAGTATTTTCTACCACTAGAATTCCCAATATACTTCTGTATTTATTTAGCCTGTCATTGATGATTAATTTTATTTATACAAGTCAGATTTGAAGGGATAGTAGCAAATATTTGTTTACTTTATCGTTTTCTGACAAACTCTGAAACGCTTAGGAGAATGTTAGAAGTTGCAAATGTGTTCTTTCTTTTTTAAGGCTCTTGGGTGCAGATGCCAAACCTACAAGCAGCTTCTAGCCATTTCATCAAAGGGTTTAGGGAAGGAAAGTTTGGTAAAGTTCTTCTTGATGACGAGTTTCTCTGACAAACATGTGTTGCTGTATATTAATACCAGAATAGTTTGTAAATATTCTAATAAATATGATAGTAACAATTATAACGTAGCAATGACTTGAGAATATAAACATATTTTAATTGTTTAGTTTCAGTTGTACTTTTTTAGATAGTTAAAGTACAAAACACCTAAAAATTGGATATAAAATAAAATACAGGCACTGACACTTAACAAAAGTTAACCCAACATTTCTATGGTAAGTGGTAAAATGTCATCACATGTGCATTTATTCCTTCAACTTTTTCTTAGTCAATATCTATTCTACCATGAATTAAAATTGGCTAATTAGAGTGAACTACATTTAACAAATTATTTTCCATTCAAAGATAGAAGAGATTTTACAAAGTACAATGTATAAGAAACCTATCAAGGTAAAAACAAAACCTATTTTTATTTTTCTTCATTCATAACAAAAATGATAAATTTGAATGTGAGCTGTTTCATTGAAAAACTTTCATAAGCTTATACTTTAACTTTGTTAGTTTTATTCCTGTATCTTTTAAGAAAAACTTGGAAAAAAATGCTAATTCATCAAGCATGAAATACAACTAATATGTTGATCTTTTTTTTTTTTGCCTAAAATAATTGAAAATATCAACAAGGGCTTGAGTATTATTGTATACAGATAAACAAGCCATTTAAGTTCCAAGTCAATAAAGTAATCATCAAACTTACCCACAAATTCATGAAGGTGTGTCTGTAAACCTGAATGTAGATTACAACATTTTTCTCAAATTTAAACATTGAATATCTCTATTTGAGAATTCAAATTTTAGGTATGGGTTTACATATCAATGTTTTGAAGTTATATTAAGTCCACCACTAGGTGACTTCAAACTTGTATACAAGAACATACAAATTTGAAATCAGCCTAATTTCCATCATTAAAAACATTGTACAAAATGAATGTAGTACTTACAGGTATTTGTATTTATGGCAAATCTACCAAGTCTATCATCCTCCCTCCTTAATTTTGAACCAAACGGAAAGAATGCAGCCAGTTAGTGTAACCCATTATCCATGCTAAGGGATTGACTGTTAGGGTATATTTTGTGATATTTCCCTGAGGTAGCACATTCATACTGCAAGGATTGGAAGCCACCAGAGTGTTACATGCATTAGTGCTAGCATCCAACAGTTGTTTCATTGGCTGTTTTCGATTTTTGACATTCAACACTGGTGCCAGAACTTTACCATGTGTGCAACCAGAGGTAAAAAAAACCTAACTAGACAGGGTAAACTCCATCAAAGAAATGTTGGTTCTCCTGTACAGAGAATAGCCCTCTGCATTGTCAGTCACTTTCCCAAAACTAAACGAGGTAATTGATATATGGTGTTATAGTTATCAATTACTTCACTAAGTGGGCCAAGACATACCCATTGGTCAACACTCTAGTACAGTCCATTGCTGATGTGTTGGCAGAGCAACAGATAGCCTATTTTTGCACTCCTGAAGATAATCACATAGACCATGGAACTAATTTTGCTAGTCAGTTATTCTCTGGTTTATACACAGTGTTGAGGGTTGGTGAAAATACAAAGTTTATCTTGTCACCCTCACTCCAATGGTTTGGCAGAGTGTGTGATACAGACTACAAAGCATACGCTTGCAAATTTTATTAATCCTGGCCTAATTTACTGTGATGAACACTTGTTGTATGTCATGATGGCATATTGCTCTGCTTAACAGAGATCAACTGGACGTGTGTCCAACATGCTCATGTTTGGGTGGGAAATGATGCTCACTGTAGATGTAATATTTGGCCCACATCGTAGCACAGATGTACTACACTGTAAACAACTGTATATGGAAAGGCTGAGAACTTTACAGGCAGATATAAATGGGTTTGTATGCTAGGGGCTAGGTAAAGTAGCTGTATGATAAAAAAAGATGTTATGATAGAACAATGAAGAAAAGGACTTTCCGATATAGAGAGTGGGTTTAGCTGTGGTTGGTGCCTGCAGCATGGAAGTGTCTTGGCTCTGGTTAGACAGGTCCACACTTAGTATTCTGACAGTATGGTCCATTGAAATCCAGCATTGACATGGTGCATGGAAGTGAATCTAGAATAATTCAATAAGCTGTGACTTTATGAGCATATCAACTCAATTGATAAGGAGGAGGAAGCTGAATGTATTGATATGATTATGTTTCAACAAGTTGGATGAGGAATTGCATGAAGAGGTGAAGAAAAGCTTTAGTGAATGTCCAAGATATGGATAATGACCTCCTGAACAATATAACTGGGATTAACAGCGAGATTTGATTGTACAATCAGTAACAGTAAGGAAGAGCGATCTTTACTTTCCAAATTATCAAGTGATGTCTACCATACAAAGTATACACTACATTGTGTGATTTAAACTTCATTATCAACAGGAAATGCAGTTTGGTCAAGAAACCAATGCCTGAACAGGTTTTCCAAAACTTGCTTGCCAAGCTATATAGTGATTTTTCCATAGTGAAACAGCAGTAAAACATTTTGTGAAAATCGCTTACTTTTAATGGTTGTTCTCTGTAACAGACTACAGAGTGCTTCAGAAAACTCTCACATGTTCACTTAACTGTGTAACTTTTCCATGTGTAGTGTCTCTTACAAGAGCAGAAAGTGAATTGAGTGACTGTGAACTTCTGTGGAATATTTCTCATTTTTTAGTGTTATTTTCTGGTGCACAGATTTTTCTAAGAGCAGTTAATTAGGGCTTGCTAACTGAAGGTTCAGAGAATATTGAGTTATAGAGTGTGATTATATTTTTTCAAAAGTCTAAGAGAGTTTGGTGTGAGAAGTGTCAAAACATATAGTTGCAACCACAATCTTTATTCACAAACAAACTTAAGCACTAAAGGTAAATGTTTATGATGAGTGTGTGTTGAAATGGTAAGAGAAGAGTGAAAAAACCTTTAATATATTTTTCTTACCAGTTTAATGGGATTTCCTGTAAGCTAAACAACAAAGGTAAATGTAAAATAAAACTGAAATAACCTCAAAAGTTAACTTTAAATCCAAATACCTAAACTACACATTTAAGCGATAAACTGTAACTCTCTCAAAATGTCATTAACTGTTTTTTCTGTAAGAAAACACAATTAATTCTCAATCAGTGAATTAATGTCTCATGTACACTGGAGAAAGGGCAAGTTGAATTGTTTTTTTTCAACAACTCTCTTTACCCAAACTGAACTGAAAGAAAATACAATTGAACAATGTACATAGTAACTAATGGGGGCTTAATATCTTATACTACATTCCTATATCACATTTCATTGAGGTTACATGTATTTACTTATCTGTGATAGGAGTGGATCAGTGTTAGATGATGCAGTATCACGATGGTATGCAGTTGGTGGTCATTTCAGAGAATGAAAGCATATTCATTGTGAGCTATTGTACTTGACCAAGTTTCGTCTGTGTTGTATTAATATACAAGGTAGTGATAGCACAAATAATAATTCGAGCTACAAGAATTTTAGCTGAAAAGTGTAAGTTTGGCTACATTATTTCAGTGATTATTTATTTCATGAGGCCTATAAGAGACTCTTGAGTTTCACCACTCATACACATTACCAAACTGTAACAACCAATGAGTAGTTTATGAAACTAGCCTTAGTTGGTCACTATGGTAAAATGCAGAAGTCCTGAGCAGTCTGTCAAAAGCTACTAATGTATGTGATGATATATGGAAGCTAGAAACAGATGTGTATGGCAATATATGTTTATATTATTTGTGTGAGTAATCTTACACATATACGAAGCATACACAAAATCATTCATCTGTGTTTTATGACACAGACATCCCTTGGAAGAGAATACAAGATTGATATCAATTAAGATTTTTAAGTATGAATTTAATTGATTACTGGCTTGTGAAGCATTATTTGAAGAAACAACATGCTGTATAGTTTTCATTGATTTGAGTGTGAGAATGCATTTGTTGGGTAGTGATTTTATGGAATAAGATAATACTAATAGCCAGTCTCATGCCACACTTGCAGTAAAATACAGTTGGGCCTGTGTTTTGGAAGATAGGGCCAGAAATTTTCAACTTAGTTCAAACTGGAATGTAAGTGAGTAAGACGAAATTATCTTTGGAAAGTAAAATTCATAAACGGTAACAAATGTAAACTTTATACACTCAGTATTTTATTTGATTATGTTTGGTTATATTTTCAATCATGCAGACGACAATATATGAAACACACATTTTCTTAACATTATTCTAGTACAATGGCAGTTATAATGCATGAAAATGCAAACTGTGCACTAACATTATTTTGTATTACAACCAGATGGTAATGTAGGGAATATAGTGGGGTTCCAGAATAGCTGTAGACCATCATTATTGCTGTGATGACCTTGGAGAGCAAAGCTGAAGATATATATCAAGCATGAGACATTGGGATGCTTACATTGATTGAACTCTTTTTGCAGGTAGTAGGGATCTTTTTTTATGAGCAGGTTAAACACATAAGCCTAGTGACATGGCATTTGACCATCAGTTTATTTTAGTTTTCACATACTGATCCTGAAGGAAATTTTAGGACAAAATATTTTGCAACCAGGATATTACAACTTTAACCCACAGTCTTGACCGTTTCTCACCAATTAGACTTTTTTTAACCCTGAATTTTCAATCCTGATTTTTGCTATTGAAGATGAAATTCATAATCCTTCTGGCTATCTTTATTTTAAATCTGCCAATAGAGTTCAATTAGTCTCTGTGGTGCTGCAATACAGTCCTAATCACTGTACAATGCAAGGAAACTGGTGAGAATTTTCAATATCATTCTCCAGATGTTTTGGAGTTTCCAGCATTTGATGTGTGGGTTCTGGCAGAAGCTACTGACAAAAACTTTGTTTACGTTATTTATTTTTTCCTTATATATACAGCGTGGTCACAAGTAAATAGACACCACCTTTTCAGAAAAAATGAAATTTTTCAGTCATATTCAC
>NW_013665992.1:531558-534366 GCF_000517525.1 Limulus polyphemus | reverse complement strand
GTACAGTTTATATATATATATAGTGTATATATATATATATATATATATTCATATATGCATATGATTAAAGAATGATTTTTTGTAGTTTTTAGAATGATGACCGTGTCAGCCTGAGAATAAAGGGATCAGGAAATGTGTTTGTTACTTCTTTAAGTTACATGTAATTTTTCGAAAATTTTGTTTTCTTTCAGTTCAGTTTAAACACAGAATATTGCCCAAGTAAACAACTTTCTCCAGCTGTGCATGGGCCTACGATTCATTAATTGGTCATTAACTTGTTCTCTTGTAGGAAAGACAGTTGTGACTTCACTTGATATTCCAGAATAGAAGGCTGTCTTTTCTATTGATGAATTGTGTAATGTCCCAGGGCTTCCCCGTCCCTACATTCGAATGTGTATGCTTCCAGGTCACGTGTATGTGATGTATACTGTGAGAAACTTGGATTTCTTTAAGTATTGCACTTTTGTACTTAGAACCTGAATCTTCAATGTTAAGCAGATTTTTTTGCAGATAAGAGAGTTTATGTAGAGATTTTTAGTTTTAGAATTTTCACAGACTATCAGATCTTGTAAAACTGTCTATTAGGCATTGTTTTGTTTTGAAATGTTTAACTTATATTGGAGTTAAAAGCTTATTTTTAGTTTTGGTTTTACTTTTTGATTTTTATCTTATGCTAGGGGATCACACTGAACTGGTGAGAGGGAACCAGTAAAGGTTTCTTTTCACATTCTCTCTTGCCACCACGTCAGCAAACACTTGCCATTTTATGTTATGGTATTGTATTTGTACTTTGATTGTGTTTATTTATTAGATTGCTGTTTTATTTTACATTGTATGTTTTAGCTCCTCTTTTGATAAACTCAGTGAAAGTTTGGAAAGTAATCGACCCATACTCTGTAGTATGATAATCTTTGGATATTCTGTTAAGAAAACCCTACATATTACTCTCCTGGAAATATGTATACCAAAGTATGTATTAAACTGTTTATGTTCACTAATTCTGATACAATGCCTTACTCCCTCTCACATAACTGTTTTTTTCTTGTTCAGTGCTGCCCTCTATATGCACAAATGTTTTGTTGGCCACAAGCTTTGATACTCCCACCTAAACAACGTGGTACAGCTCCACCAATAAGAGTGACACACCCTCCTGGCACAGCTGACTCCCTCTGTATTGTAAAACCCAATTTCACTTCTCGATTTGGCATAGTATCATGAAGACGTGTTTAAATTTCGCTCGTGTTTGACGTCAATTTTTTAAATTTTTATTCAACAGGTTCGTTGTTCCTGCTTTTTTAATGATTAAATTTGAGTTACTATAGGCTGTTACTTTTGTTATCCACTATCAATTGTCTTATGAACTCCAAATTTCAAACCACAAATACTACTGCACCTCACCCTGCAGTTTCTCAGGCTTTGGGCTCGACACTTTCGGCTGAGGAAGTGTTGGTTTTGGTACATCGTGAATTGAAGTCCATTATGCAGCTTGTGGTGTCTCCTGATCCCAGACCAGATATTTCCTTTCCTGGTGAACCTGGACAAGAAGCTGACGATTTTGATAGCTTTTTTTTCCACCTCCTACCTAGACCATGCAATCCCATATTCCCTTTCTGGATGACCTCAAACCATCTTAAGCCTTTCTGAATATGGTGTCACAAGTATGTTATCTCTTGTCTGTGTCTCCTGTGTTATATGACTTCCCTTTTACATTCTGCCCATTCCTCTGACTACCAGGTTTTCCCACCCTCTCCAGATATTGGACTTCATGTGGACCAGTTTGTGGCATAGTTACATTCTGGGGTCAACATGCCTTGTCCCCCTCTTACCTTGGATAATTACGCTTTGCTATACCATCGTTCATATTTTCCATTTCTCTACTTTAAAAGTCTTTTATCCAGCTGTGGGATTCTGACCCTGATACCTCTGTGAGATTTACCCAAAGCCGATTTCCCCGCCTTCGTTTGTCTCTCTCCACCCTCCTGAGATACCTCTCTTCCATTCTTTTTCTGTCTGAGGCTATCCACCAAGGTGGAGGCTGTTCAATAACACTTCTCCCTCATGTTCTTTGTCTCCCTCCTATCACAGCCTTTGCCTGCTCCTGTTCACGTTTCTGGATCTCCTCCTTCTGCACCTTTGCCTATTTCTCTTTCTTGAGTTTTTGGCTAGCCACCAGATTACTCATTGCCAGGTCTAGGCTGCCAATGGTACCAGTAATTATCCCATGGGTTTTGGCATGGTTGGATCACGATTGACCAAGTTTTTTATCTATGGAAAGATTTCATCTCGGATCCTTGGGTGCTTCAGTTGTTGTCAAAAAGTATTTTCCTTCAACTTCTCAACCTCTTCCCTTATCCATACATACTATCATTTCCCCCACTTGGGCTTCTATTTCTTGCCAGTGTCTCTTCAAAGCAGTTCAGAGTCTTTTTCTCAGGGATGTTATACAACCTGTCAGTCATACTTCTCCAGGATTCTATTCCAGGTTGTTCATTGTTCCCTAGAAGACTGGTGACTGGCATCCTGTTATAGATCTTTTGTGATGCAATCGTTTTCTCGATCTTCCTCATTTCACTGCAGAGTCCTTCGTCACCCTTTGTTGGGTATTTACTTTGGATGACGAAGGCATATGTTGTAGAGGCATACGTTTTAGGGATGGGGCAAATACTGAAGATCAGTAATCGAATACAATTACGAATACTTCATATTTTTATGAATACGAAAACGAATAAAGGAAAAATGTTAATTATACGAATACATAGGAATATATTCATGAATACATTCCTGAAGCCCCCAGTGGCACAGCAGTAT
>NW_013665992.1:523906-531548 GCF_000517525.1 Limulus polyphemus | reverse complement strand
AATTACAAACAAACAAACATTCCTGAATATATTGTCGGGTAATATGCAATAATGATAAAACAGCAGACAATAAGATTTAAATATTTTTATTTTATGAAACAAATAAAATTTGAATAAATAATATTTCAATACTTTTATTTTTCAAAATGTAATAAAGTTTCAGAACAAAAATATATTTTTAAAGGAGACTTATAGATATTATAACTATCCATCGTTCTTTATGAACATCAGTCTCTCAAATGTCTTGTCTGTGAGGTGCCAGTGATTAGGTCTGAGGGTTTTGCCTCTGATGCTAAACAACTGCTCAACTCTGGCAGAGGATGCTGGAACACTCAGGTAGAATTTGGCTAGTATAGATAGTTTGGAAAAGGTTTTTCATTGATCTTCCAATAATCTAGAGAGAGTTGCTTTCTTCATGAATGCAAGGACCATTGAGGTAGGTGTTGATCTCTGTATCTTCTAAAGATGAGATGGCTGGTTTCTTGGAGGGAGCAAAGAACAAAAGAGCTTACTTTTGCGAGGGGGTTGTTTGTTGAGGAACTTTCTTCACTTCGTGCTGCAGAAACATTCTATTGAATTCATAAACCATAGGTCTAGTGAAACACCAGTCAAGTTTAAATCTAAGATCCAATGCCACAGCCAATCAGAAGACACTTCGTTGCTCATACTGAGTCAGCTGCACGTAAAAAGATTTCTTCAGTGCAGACACAAGATTGAAATTACATCTGGATTGCATGCTGTCAATCTCAGCCATAAGCCCCAAAACACATGGCACTACATAACTGGAGGTAACAATGTTCTGACCCTGGGTGAGATATGTTGCCTTTTCAAAAGGTGTCAATATTCTCACTAAATCTGCAAGTACATATCAAAAGTATATTCTGATGTACCAGTATCTAGGTTGTCCAACTTTCAGAGAATCTTCAGTAAAGACTTGATCAACTTAATTTCTGAGTTCCATCGTGTTGGTGTTACCGAATGAACTCTGGCCTCTTCCTGAAGTTAATCAGTTGATTGTGTTGGTTTTCGAATGTAGGACACGATGGCTGATGCTTTGGAAATTACTTTCAGCAGTGGTCTAGTTGCTTTCATGTTATCCCTGACCACAAGCTGTAACATGTGAAAAAAGCAGGGGTCATGTTCAGGAAGAAATTCGGATAAATTATCTGCTGATTTAGATTCATCCAAAAGTTTGTCTTCTGAATCACTATCTGTAGATAAATTATCAATCATCTCTCACACTATGCAGTGTTTGCAGTTCACACCCGGGCAAGCAGAAAGCCTTGATCATGTTGGATGCATTATCAGATGCCCCATATGACACTTTGTTGTTGATGTTAAAGAGTTGACTTATTATTCCATCATATTGAGCTGCAATGTTATCAGATGAGTGATGCCCTTAGAAACACCGACATGCCAACATGACTGTTTGTATTTTTCCAGCCAGGTATAAAATGACCAGTGACTCCAGGAAAGCTGTGCATTTGTCTGCTACTCCAGATATCCACGGTGATGTTGATGTTGGGTATAAGTTGAAGTAGAGAGATGACTTTTTGTTGGATTTCAACAAACTTGCTCTCAATCATTGTTGTGGACAGATGCTTGCGACTGAGAAAAATATACCGATAATCCATGGCTGCCATTAGATCTTGAATTTTTTTTTACTCCACCACTGACTAAAAATTGACTGGTTTGTTAGTAATGTGATTCAGACGAGGGTGTGAAGACTTATATTTAGTTGATTCTGTATGGTATGCTGCTACTGTAGGCCGCTGCACCTGGGTGGAACTACCAGAGCCAGATGTAGACTTCTGTAGCTCTGCCTCATGATTGCACTATAATTACAAAAGCGTATCTCAGTTATACAATATAGAATATAGTAAAAACATATAATACTGAATAAATAAAAATAATAAAAAATAGTGTTTAATATGCATGAGAAATTTAGTTTTACCTATATTATATTGTATAATTTACATCAGATATAGTTTACATTAACAAAAATAATAAAAAGGCTTACCTTCAGTTGTTTCACTAGGTTAGAAGTGGGTTTTTCTGAATATTTACACTTTGCCTTGATGTGATTAGATCTATCAGTAGGAAGTATGAAATGTTCATGTACCACTGAAGGCAGTTTAGTAACCATCTAAAATTCTCTCAAGTGACTTGATTGGATTAATACAATAACCTTTAACGTGGTTGGAGAGTATTCACCTGATTTAACATGCTGCAGATGTAATAATGACAGTCTAAAAATTGGATGAGTACAAAAGTTGAAATTTATTCTTACAATATTAACTATTCATTAAATAATTCAGCAAATATGAATACTATGCCAGTGTGTTAGAATACGAATACTTTAATTTTCCCTACCAAAGTATTCGAATACAAGTACAAATACTCCCATATCCCCATTTCTCCAACATCCAGACATTACCTTCATTTTGTTTACAGGGGTCGAGTTTATAAATTATGCACATTTCTGTTTGGTCTGGCATCTGCACCCCATTCTATTCTATCAGGGCCTTTGCTCAACTTATTCATTCTCACAGTCTGCAGTTCCACCATTACATGGAAAGCTGGCTACTATCAGTCCATCCCATCAGACATCTCTAGGTCACCTCAAGCTGCTTCTTCAAGAGGCAGCTTGGGTGGGTTTGCTTGTCAATTTGTAGAAATCCTTTTTTTCTGATCCAATATCTTATCCACTTGGAGTGTTTCTCAGCTCCTGTCTTCTCTACTTTGTTTGCAGGATATTGAGCTATTAGTTCTCAAGGCTAAATATTCTCCTTCACTTACTGAATGCAAGGTTCTTTCTCTTTTGGGGACTTGGATTTCCATGGAAGCCCTCATTCCTTCAGGTCGTGCTGACATGCACACCCTTCTGTGGGTGTTGCACAATCAGTGAAATCATGCTCGGGGTCCCCTGAACTACATTCTTCTTTTCTCTCCCTCCCTTCCTGCACATTAATTTAGCCTGCTGTATTCACAGAGACAACACCATGATTAGTGTTCTTCTTTTGCCTCCCTGTCCAGAGTTGTATCTAGTTACAGATGCTTCTCTAACGGGTTTTGTGATATTTCTGGATACACAAAAAATTGCAGGTCATTTGTCTTTGGTCGAGGCAGCCATGCACATCAATATGCTGGAGCTTCTTGTCACTCCTTGGGATATGGATCATTTCCCGCTTTTAATACAAGACAAAGTGGTCATGATCCAATCCGACAGTTCGACTGTTTTCTCGTATATCAATCGACAAGGGGGCGCCCATCGTGGCGGATTTACTATTATATATTTATTTTAATATCGATGTTTGTTTAAATTAAATGTATATTTAGAAATGTACATAACTTATACTGTTAAATCTGTATTGCGAAGTTCCCGCTTATTCTCTAAAGTTGTAGAGGATTCTTGAGTGTAAGAATCAACAATATACATGTTTATATAAACGCTAGTTAGCGTTTGTATTGTTGCGTAACCTGAAATTTCGAGAAACTCTCCACACGCCTATAAATATAACCAACATGACGTGCCTAAAAACAGTATCCATTATTAGTTTGCTATAATTCGGAAGTTATAACTGTGATTGTTATAATGCTTATTAATCGGGAACTTCAGAAATTTTACCAAAAACAGTTTTAAAATTCGAACATTACAAACCATTCAACTTCAATGGATTCACATTGGACATTAGTACTTTTATGAAAACATTACCTAATTTCATCGATGGAAAAAAATTGGCATGCGATCAGTGAAGATCACAGAGCTAGTTAGCTCCCTATTAAGTGAATTGTACCTACATCAACTCGAAATTAACTCGCTCATCATGAACCCTCGATAACATATCAAGGAAGTTCCAGACTAGAAAGACTTTATATTGTTTGTAAGTTTGTTAAACTTTTGTATATAAATAATTGTTTGTAATAACTGTTATTGTAAATTGTATTACTGGTTGCATATTAAAATATATTTGTATTAAAAAAGAAACTGTGTGTATCAATCTTGTTGGCAAATATCATAAATTGGATATATGTATATCGGAATTTATTTAACTACTAAATCTAAATTACAATTTAACTCAGTTTTGTGCTATTTGAATTGTAATACGTAACACCATTCACGTTCACTTTGCTTCCATATGCAAGAACTCCTCTTCTGGGTCCAATAACATCGAAGACAACTATTGATGTGTCATGTTGTGGGTGCTCTGAATCATGTTGTATATTGATTGTTTCATCCCACAATCCTCAGTTGTTTCGGTAATTGTGTGATATGTGGGGTACTTCTCTTCAGGACACATTTGCCACCCATCTCAGTGCCTAGCTACCCCTTTTTTGGTCCCCAATCCTACATCCTTTGGGTTTGGCAGTGAATGCCTTCAGTCAGGATTGGTCCCACCTTTACCTGTTTGCCTAAATACCTTTTGTTCCACGAGTTTTATCCATTATCCACTCCACTCTGTATCAGGTCCTTCTCATTGCACCATTTTCGCCTGCTCAACCTTAATTTCCGGTTCTTACCCTCCTTCAATCAGCACCTCCATTACCACTTCTGCTATCTCCCTCTCTCCTTCGACAACCTCAATCACCAGTGTATCATCTTTCCCATTTCATCCATCCTTCCTCCTTACTGGTGTATCAGAGAAAATGGCGTGTTTTTCGCTGGTGGTCTCTGTTTCTCATTTGTTTGAATTTTTTACCTGGCTGTTCGACAATGTGTTTTTCATTTCTACTATTGCCAGCTAATAGTGGCCTGATCCAATACTTTCTGTTTCTCCTATTCCCATTGAGTGTTTTCCTCACTAGTTTTGTTCCTTTTTCTCCTTCGTACTTTTCATCCTATGCTCTTTACTTATTGGGACCTCACCATTGTTCTCAGTGCCCTTACTCTACTTCTTTTCAAACCCTTGGCCACCTGTTCCCTGTACCACTTGCCCCCAAGACCTATTTTTTGCTCCTTTTTGGTTGTGGTCTTCGTAGTTCGGATGTTTGACCTCAACATATCACATCTCCTTTAACACCATCCCTATATTCTCCTGTATCCAAATCACAGTTTTCCCATGATGTTGGCGGCTTGTGAAAGTGACATCATATTCACCCCTATTTCCCTCCCTTCCATTTCCCATATATATTCCCACTTTGATACAGATTGTTTTCTCTGTACTGTTCATGCTCTACAATGTTATATTGCCTGCACAGCTTCTTTCCATGGTTCCTGTTTGTTTATCCATTGGAAACCTCCCTCTCTTTGTGTTATTTCCCCTATCATTCTAACAGGATGGATTCACCAGCTTATCAGATTGGCTTCTTCTTCCTTGTCTTCTGACTCTCAGTGTCTTTTCCATGTGTGCTTTCATCAGGTCCAGCACTGTTCCCTTTCTTTGGCTGCCCATTTCTGTCATCAATTGGAGAAACTCATTTGGGCTGGCATGTGGATCACACATAATACATTCATCTCCCATTATCTTTATCATGTGGTCATCTCTTCCTCATCTGGATACAAAATACCGCCTGTTGCCATTCTCTACACCTCAGTTCAGCTGTAACTAGGTAAGCTTATATTTTTTATTTCCCTTTCAGCATCAATAATGTACATGTTGGATCCTGCTTTGTGGCGAGTGGTGCCTATCCCGTTATACTAATCCATAAATCCCCATTGTATGGCTTTTCCAGTGTATAATGCCCATTGTTGAGTTGGGGTGTCCCACAAGACTGCTAGTAGGTTCATCTTCGCGGTATGTCCATCCCAGACTGTACCACCTCGTGGATTATCATGAGTAAAGCAGTTTCGGGATAGCTGCCCATCCCTCCAATCCTGGTTGAATAAATTGGAACCAATCTGCCTTCAGATATAGGGTTGTATGATCACTCATTGCACTTTCTCTATTGTTATGTTCCTCTGGACTTCCCCTTGCATTGCCCCCCCTCTTTGAATGGAGTATCAGAGCTCTTACTACTTACCAGCTCCTAGCCACTGGGGTGGTGGACCAGGGGGCATCATACTAAGTGTGCTCAATCCAATTCAGTTGAGAGTAGGATGGTGGTGTTATGTTGGTGTACATGGTGTGAACCCTCCTCCTAGCATGGACCAGATGCTGCCTAGTTATGGACTGGAAATGAAGTATAATGAAAGGAAAGATTGCAAAATAAAATTTGTAGTTCTGTTAATATTGATCACAAAGTTCCAAACAACGTATGGTCACAGTTTATACTTATCACCTTTCACACATATTTTCTGTAGTTATTATATTGTTACTAACTGATTTTTGAAAACTCGGGACTTGTACTGTCGGGACTTTTCACAATGGACCACGAAATTCCAAAGTAAATCTCCTCAGAACTTCTACTTCTAATATTTTCACACCTATTTTCTATGTTTACTTTCCTGTTAGTGGCTGAAATAGGAACTGTTATGACAATGGAAGTCACGTGATGTTGGAATCATGGGCTGGAGTTTCTCCAAGGATCATGAATTTGCCAGGCAACTCTAGTTTAATCGAGATGCCCTCTTTTTTAGTATATAAGACTGTCGAGAAAAACCAGTGGGATTGAAGATATAGATAATTGAGTCAAGCGAACAGTAGGCACCGTAAGTAAAGTGTCTGAATCACTGTGATTTATAGTGGGTTATAAAGGTTGTTAAGTAAAGCGACGAGAAAACGTATTGACTGTGGAAATTCTGTGTATTACAAAGTTTGTATCAAGGAAGAATAAACTGCGTTAATCAAGAAAGGACTTATATTGCTGAAGTTTCTCGGAAACAATTTATACCGGAAATTAACAAACAAGCAGATACACAACAAATTGGTGTGAGAGAGTGGGACCGAAAAAAAAAAATGGAGATGAGAAGTGGCAAATCATGCTACGACTTAGAAGATTTGATGGCAGCAATACAAGAACAGCAAAAGAAACAAGAACAACGAGAAAATAAACAAGAAAAAGAGACTACAGCAGTGGTTGGAGGAAAAATAAAAGAAACAAGAAGAACGAGAAAAGAAACAAGAGGAGAGATTACAGTAGTTGTTGGAGGAAAAAAAAGGAAACAAGAAGACCGAGAGAAAAAAAGAAGAGACTACAGCAGTGGTGGAGGAGAAAGAAATTAAACAAGAGAGACTACAATAATGACAAGAAAACTAGCACCAGTAGCAACTGGAACACGAAACGAAACAGGAAGAAAGTCTCCAACAGTTGAGAGAAAGCCAGCATACACATATGGAAAAGATTAATAAATTTCAATGTGAATTAGCCCCCAGTGGCACAGCAGTATGTATGTGAACTTACAATGATAGAAACCGGGTTTCGATTCCCGTGGTGGGAAGAGCACAAATAGCTTTTGTGTAGCTTTGTGCATAATTAAAAAAGAACAAAGTGAATTAAATACATTAAAGAATGATTTACAGTCTTTTACACAGGGAGGATAAACTAACCATGGACTTAATCAGCCCCAGACAACAGGAAGCTCCTTCCAGACCCCGCAGATAAACCCTAATGCAGACATCTTCAGTCCTGCCAGAAGTAACATTCCAGACATGAATGTCAGCAATAGGGGTTATCTAGTACCAAGGAAGCCACAGGAATTCGATGGGAAGGCACCGTGGGAAGCATATAGAGCACAATTCGAGCTACTGGCAGAAATGAATGG
>NW_013665992.1:520350-522930 GCF_000517525.1 Limulus polyphemus | reverse complement strand
AAATAAACAAGAAAAGAAACAAGAAGAACGAGAAATTAAACAAGAAGAGAGGTTACAGCAGTTGTTAGAGGAAAAAGAAAATAAACAAAATAAACAAGAAAAGAAACAAGAAGAACGAGAAATTAAACAAGAAGAGAGGTTACAGCAGTTGTTAGAGGAAAAAGAAAATAAACAAGAAGAACGAGAAAAGAAACAAGAAGAGAGATTACAGCAGTGGCAACTGGAACAAGAAAGGAAACAGGAAGAAAGACATGAGCAACTACAGGAAAATCAACAACAATGGCAAGAGGTACAAATGGAAAACATCAGTAAATTTAAAAGCGAATTAGATACGTTAAAGAACGATTTGTTGTGTGTTACACAAGGAGGATACATTGACCATCGAATTAATCAGCCCCAGACAATGGCAAGCCCCTTACAGAGCCCGCAGCTAAACCCTAATGCAGAAATATTCAGTCCCGTTAGAAGTCACATCCCAGATATGAATGTCAGTAATAGGAGTGATTCAGTGCGAAGGAAGCCACAGGAATTCGATGGGAAGGCACCGTGGGAAGCATATAGAGCACAATTTGAGCTACTGGCAGAGATGAATGGATGGACAGAGGAACAGAAAGCTGTATATCTGGCAACGAGCTTGAAGGGACAACCACTGGAAATACTTGGACAGTTGTCAGCAGACGACAGTCACAACTATAGAGCACTGATAGCTGCTCTAGAAATCAGGTATGGAACTCAAAATGAGTTCAAAGTCTACAGGGCTAGGTTTAGGACTAGAGTCCGTGCTAAAGGGAAGAGCCTGCAAGAGCTGACACAGGACTTGGAAAGTATGGCACACAAGGTCTACCCAACTGCACCACCTGACGTCCTCAAGCTGTAGCTGAGGGATCAGTTTGCAGACGCCTTGGACAGTTCACAACTGTAGATACAAGTAAAGCAAGCACACCCCTCCACTATGCAGGATGCAATGGCCAGAGCTCTTAAATCCCACGTTAAGTCCTGCACAGAAGTACCAAAGTTGGTACAGTCATCAGGATTCAGAAAAGGGCAGCTCTCAGAGAAGTTTGAGGGACTTTGCTGACACTATAACAAACCTGGGCACAAGAGAGCTCAATGCCAGCAACTTCAACACAGGGAAGATGCCATGGCAGGAAAGGCTGCTACCCAGAAAGGTTGTTGGAACTGTAGAGAACACGGACATATGAGTAGCCAGTGTAAGAAAAATACTACCAATAAGTCAGCCTCGGAGAAACCAATAGTGGATGATGGTATGCCCACCAACCCCCATCATGAAAGTTCCAACAGCTCAGTGTAAAATGCCAAGCACACATAGTGTCTACGTGATAGGAAAGCTGGATGGCCAAAAGTGCAACTTTGTCATAGATTCTGCATCTCAACAAACCCTTGTGAGTATCAAGGTGCCATACAGAAGTTCTGTGGTGTGATAGGACATTATGCAAGGTTGTGGGGACCAGTGTGAGTAACTATTGAGCTCATGGGCATAAAAGAGAGACACAAAGTATACTTGGCTGACATTGAAGACCAATGTCTATTAGGGTTGGACTACTTACTACCGAGGAAGTGTGTAGTTAACTTTGATAAAATGACGTTTGGGAACAACAAAGGTCAAATTCTAGTACGTTTTGCTGCATCTGTTGATTTGCATGTCACAGCATTTAAGTCAACTACAATACCCCCTATGTCAGAGAAGATAATTTGGGGTAGTATAAAAGAACATCCCCAAGGAAGCCTAATGCTTGTGGAAGCAGTGGAAGACCCATCCAGGCCAGCAGATGTAAAGATTGGAAGATCACTTGTGGCAGGTCATCAAGTAGTACCCATAACATTGGCTAATTTCTCTGTCTGGGAGCAGACACTTAAAAAAGGAGCATCGCTGGGTGTGTGTCAGGAGGTAGAGCCAGTCAATGTTAAGGCAAGAAATACGACCAAAAAGAAAGGACATCCTCTCCCATAACATTTAACTGACCTCTATAAGAAGAGCATAGTCCATTTGTCATCATCACAGGCACTTCAGGTTAGAGAAAGTTTGGTGAATTATGCTGCACAGACCTTGTGGAGCACAGAATAAACACAGGAAATCACTGTCCAATAAAAATCTCTCTGAGGAGAATAGCTCTGGCAAAGCGACAAAAGATTGAGAAGGTCCTGAATTGCCTAATTAAGGGAGGGATAGTCGATAAATCAGATAGTCCCTGGTCAGCTCGTGTTGTGTTAGTCCAGAAGAAGGATAGGACCCAACATTGCTGTGTGGACTTCAGGGCTCTTAGCAGTATAAACGAAAAAGACTCATACCCACTGCCAAGAATTGATGATACTCTTGATGCCCTAAGTGGAGCCAGGTGATTTTCAACTCTGGACCTAAAGTCGGGTTTCCATCAAATGAAAATGACTGAAGCAGATAAACCTAAGACTGCATTTAGTTATGGCCAAGGTCTCTGACAATACCATGTGATACCATTCGGGCTTAGCAATGCTCCAGCAACATATGAAAGGCTGATGGAAAGAGTACTGGAAGGCCTACAATGGAGGATAGCCCTAGTGTACCTGGATGATGTCATTGTG
>NW_013665992.1:518744-519518 GCF_000517525.1 Limulus polyphemus | reverse complement strand
GTGAAAGCAGTGCATGATTGGTCAACACCAGACAATGTGGGAGAGTTAAGAAGTTTATTGGGACTCTGTTCCTATTACCGGAAGTTTGTGAAGGACTTTGCAACTATAGCTGCTCCACTACATGATTTAACAGAAAAAGGCAGAAGTTCGAATGGACAGTTTCTTGCCAGCATACTTTCAAGACATTGAAAGAAAAATTGGCCTCAGGTCCACTTTCAAAGCTTCCAAATCCCTCACTGCCGTACATACTGGATTGTGATGCTAGTAATGTTGGAATTGGAGGAGTGTTGTCTCAGAAAGTGGGTGAAAACGAAAATGTGGTGGCCTACTTCAGTAGGGTTTTGAGTAGACCAGAGAGGAACAACTGTGTAACACGGAGGGGATTCCTTGCTATAGTAAAGAATCGGACATATTTCCATCCTTAACTCTATGGGGCTAGGTTTACCATCAGGACAGACCATGCTGTATCACGCTAGTTAAGCTTATTAAAGGGACAACTGGCATGTTGGATCGGAAAGATAGACCAGTATAATTATGATATTGAATACAGAGAATGAAAATCTAATGGAAATGCTGATGGACTGAGCCAAAGACCTTGCAAAAATGACTGCAGACGTTGCTGCAAAAGAGAGGTTGAACTAACCAGGTGTTATCAAGCTGAAATCAAAGTGAAGATGAAGAGAAACCAGGTACAGATATTAAAGCAGAGCAGGAGAAAGACTAATATTTGAAACCAGGAGAATAGCTCCAGCAAAGCGACAAGAGATAGAGAAG
>NW_013665992.1:516210-517774 GCF_000517525.1 Limulus polyphemus | reverse complement strand
GCATGCCAACAGGCTTTGGCATTATCACTGTCCAGGACATTTCAGTTGGAATGAAGTGAACTATGGAACAACTGATGCTGGTGATAACGTGTCACCTGAAATAGCCACTGTCGAAGAAGAAACTCTACCCGGTTTGAGAAGGAAAACAGTGAAGCCCTTGATGAAGTTACTACCACTTATGTGACTGTTACCAATAATAGGACTTTTCCTGATGGAGCAAATGAACCCCACGTGAAGCAGAAGCCAACGAGATGGAGACCAGTACGGAAGAAGATGCGTCCCATAAAATTAAGAGACTTTGTTGAATTTTAATTTTGTGTTTGTAAAGTCTGTACATTTAAATAAGTTATTGTTAATTATCTATTGGTTTAATGTAAGTGGTTATTGTTCGGGACGACTGTACCAACCTTGGTACCTCTGTGTTGGACTTAACGTAGGATTAAAATTCAAGAGCTCTGGCCATTGCATCCTGCATAGTAGAGGGATGTGCTTGCTTCACTTGTATCTTCAGTTGTAGACTGTACAAGGCATCTACAAACTGATCCCTCAGCAATAACTTGAGGAGATCGGATGGCACAATTGGATAGGCCTTGTGTGCCATACTTTCCAAATCCTGTGCCAGCTCTTGCAGGCTCTCTCGTTTAGCACGGGCTCTCGTCCTAAACCTAGCCCTGTAGACTCCAGACTGATTTTGGGTTCCATACTTGAACTCTAGAGCAGCTACCAGTGCTCTATAGTTGTGTCTGTCGTCTGCTGACAACTGTCCAAGTATTTCCAGTGGTTGTCCCTTCAATCTCGTTGCTAGATATACTGCTTTTTGCTCCTCTGTCCATCCATTCATCTCTGCCTGGAGCTCAAATTGTGCTCTATATGCTTCCCATGTTGCCTTCCCATCGAATTCCTGTGGCTTCTTTCGTACTAGACCACCCATATTGCTGACATTCATATCTGGGATGTGACTTCTGGCTGGACTGAAGATGTCTGCATTAGGGTTTATCTGCGGGGTCTGGAAGGAGCTTCCTATTGCCTGAGGCTGATTAGGTCAATGGCTAATATATCCTCCTTGCGTAAAAGACAGTAAATCATCCTTTAATGTATGTAATTCACTTTGAAATTTTCTAATGTTTTCCATTTGTACTTCTTGCCACTGTTGTTGACTTTCCTGCAACTGTTTGAGATTTTCTTCCTGTTTCCTTTCTTGTTCCAGTTGCCACTGCTGTAATCTCTCTTTTTGTTTATTTTGCAGTTCGAGCTGCCATTGTTGCAGGTTTTCTTGCCACTGCTGTAATCTGTCTTCTTGTTTCTTTTCTCATTCTTCTTGCTTTTTTTCTTTTCCTCCAACAACTGCTGTAATCTCTCTTCTTGTTTCTTTTGCTGTTCTTGTATTGCTGTCATCAAATCTGCTAAGTTGTAGTTTGATTTGCCGCTTCTCGTTTCCATCATCTTCTTTTTTCTTTTTTTTTGTCCCACTCTCTGACACCAATTTGTTAGGTCGTTTGTTAATTTTCCGTAGAAATTATTTCCGAGAAACTTCAGCGATTCAAGTCTTTTCTTAAATAAAACT
>NW_013665992.1:502297-515544 GCF_000517525.1 Limulus polyphemus | reverse complement strand
CACCACGATTCACGTATTTTACTACCGCGCTTGTCTCAATTGTCCATCTCTGTCTGTCTGCAATTCTAATTCCGATTAATAATTTCGCTTTACCTGGCGCACTTATATACTTCCGCTGTTGTAACAATACCTTTCCATACAGGAATATAAGTACAAATTATCCCAACAAATGAATAAGTAATATTTCCACCATTTCTATCTCTACTTTTCTCTTTATTTATATTTCTTTTATTATATTGTTTGTATTAAAAAATATCTTCTCCCCACGATACAGTACTTGATTATGTTGATACTGTTATTGTCCGCTAACTTATATTTATAAGATATCGTATTTTTTGTGAGGGGGGGGGCACATTATGTTTGATTGTTTGTTTTGAATTTCCTACAAAGTTAATAGATGGCTATCTGCATTAGCTGTCCCCAATTCAGCAGTGAAAGACTATAAGGAAGGCAGCTAGTCAACACGACCCACTGCCAACTCTTCTACCTACGAATAGTCGGATTTACCGAAACATTATAATGCCCCCACGCTGAAAGGGTGAGCACATTCAGTGATGGGGATTCGAACCCGCAGGTTGCTTGTTGAGCCCTCTAACCATTTTTATAAATCGTTGTTTGCCAACTTGTTATTAGAATAGCAAATTGAAACGAAGCATATCGCAGCTATTTGGCCTTATTTTTTCTCTTTTCTCCATATAATAGAGCAGTAAGTCATAAGCAGACGTCGGGTACGTAGGAATAGCTCGGTAAGTTAGAATATGGGTTCCGCCTTACGACAGGGCTCATGCAGACGCGTACAACTGTTGGGAAAATATTTCAGTAAAGAGCTTCCTTGGAGCTATAAAATTTGCTTCTACAGTATGAACGTAGGCAGAATAAAGTAGTATTTTCTAGTTAAACATTGTTAATATTTTTACATCTTTGTTACTGCGTGCCTAGGTGCACACAACATTGCGCTAACAGTAACAATGACAGCGCCAACAACTGTGGTAAGGATAGTTGCCAATGGTGAAATAGTTTGATTTTTGTTACTGTATTTGTTTTTAATTTATGATGTAAAGATATTGGTTAATGCATAGAATTACATAAATTAATGGTTGGAGTCAATATTCCAATCAAGGTTATAGAGAAATGTTTACTTTAAAGTTTAATGCTGTAAAATGCTGACCGGACTATTCCGCGGAAGGCGTCATCAAAGCTGTGTTTGTAATTGAGGCGCCTTAACACATATTGACGTCCAACCTTTTAATTCAATTAATTAATCTGTTGGCTAAATCTGTACTGAAATTATCACAAACAATGCTTGTTTATGGATGAAACTACAAAACAATAGAAAAAGCGCATTATAAGATCTAAGTTGAAAGAATTTTGATATAGAACAGTTACCAATTTCGAAAAATGTAATGAAAACGTTGAAATGTGTATTTAAAAATTTAAAATATACGTATTGTAAGTAATACTACCGAGTATTAAGGTTTAACAAAAGATTGGAATTGACAAAGGTAGATTTAAAATTTATAAAAGTTATGGAGCTAATAGTAATAGATGTGTAGATAATAGGTTATTAGTATAAGTTATAACTAAAGAAAATAAAAGATAATTTTTTGAATTCGTGTAAAGTAAACAGTTTTTAAAATCAATGTAAAATACAAAATTTAAATAACAGAATAGTTTGAAGTAAATAGAATATAACACACTTAACTATACTCCATAGTTCTAGTTTCCAAAAGCTGGCAGACTCTACTGTCTAGCAGTATGAGGTTGATGAGTTACCTTGGTAAAATAAAAAGAAATGAGATGTTTTGAATTAAAATTCAAAATGAAATGCATTAAAAAATGGAGGCTCAATGGCCCATGCTTCTAGCTTTCAGTTAAAAAAAAAGAAATTTCAAGATATGTTGAAGTTAACTATCCAAAAACTGTTGCCAAAAATTGGAACATAAACAAATCCTTAGCTTATATATTAACAGAAGTATCAACATGTGACAGAAGGTTATCAGTCCATTGAAAATTTGAGCATAACAAGCTAAATAACACCCATAAATTTATATACAATAACATTTTGAAAAATATGAATTATCAGAAATTAATTCAATTACCAACCTGTTCAAAATTAATAACAGAAAAAACAGGTTTTCTTAAGGTCAAGCTATATATAGGTTCTGTAATCTTAATGTTTTACAGCAGATATATACAATTTTACACTAAAAGTTAATAGATTAAAACAAAATCTTGTAGTAATTTTTTAAATCCCTGAAAATTATTATTTTTTAATTATGTTTATTGTATGTTTGAATGTGTTTTATCATAGTTGGTATTTTTTAAGTGAACACATTTTAGTCACTTTTTAAACTTGTCTTTATATTTTTATAGTTATATAGAAAAAATTATGTATATATTGGTGTAAGCTATATTTTTAATATTTTAATTTGGATGTTTGTTGAATGCTTCTTCACAATCAGTAGTCCTAGAAAATTTACTTGGTTTTTTAAGTAATTTGTGTAGAGAACAAGCTGTGTTGGAGAATAATTTTACAAATTATGATTAAAAAATTTTCTTTCCTTGCACGAGTTCTTTGATGTTGGCCAATTATCAACAGATTCAATTTTAGATGGGTGTGTAGACACTCCATCTCTTCTGACTATGTGCCCCAGAAAAATCACCCGTTGATGAAACTGTTCTTTTTACCTCAACTGGCCCAGAACTTTCCTTAGATCATCATAAATGTTATCAAAGGCTTCCTAAGTGTGATTATATCATCCAAACAGATGAATACAACGTTCCAGAATAATTCAGACAGAGTACACTCCATTAGTCATTCAAATATAGCAGGTGCATTACATAATCCAAATGCCAACATAACAAATTGGCACAATTCCAGCAGTAAAGACTGTCTTCTTTCTATTTTCTTCACTGAATTGCACTTGTCAATATCAACTCTTAACATCTAATGTTGAAAACCATTTTGATCCAGATAGAGCATCTCAAATGGAGTCAATCCTTCTTTATGATGTCATTCACCTTCTGGTAATCCACACAGGACCTTATGGACCCAACCTTTTTCTACACAAGTTTAGTAGGTGATGTCCAAGGACTAGTAAATGGTTTTATTGTTCATGGCTTCTGTCTCTGAATGTCTGCATACTGGGCCTCCTCTTTTTATCCCTTTAGCCAAAGTCCTTTCCCCTCAGTTTGTGAATGACCAGGAGTACAATAAGTTTAACCAACAGTTTCAATCACTTGAATTCGCTTTAAGTACCAACTTACCAGTCAGGGAAAATCCTCAACCTTCCAATCTCTTTCTGGATATGATTTTTCAGATATGTTCTTTTCTTTATATTTTGCCCATGTCTTTTGATTCTTTTTATTCTTTACTCCATGAATCCAATTTTTGGGATTATTTTGGCTTTTTTCCTTCACTTCATATTAGGGTTCATGCTGTTTTTAATCATGAAGAACTCTACACTTTCTCAAATTCTTGACTCTTTTGTCCTGACCTCCATCTATTTTTCCTTTCATTTTCTAGATTCCCAGTCTTTATAATTTTTTCTGCCTGCTTTGGGAGTGTACACTTCATCCTCTATTTTGCTCTCTAGTTTTCTGTTTTCACATCTTTTCCCTTTTCTCCACCCTCCTATGTTCGATCTCCTCCCTCTACCTTTCGTCTGAGACACTTCATTGTATTCTAGAGGAGTTTCCCAGAGAAGTTTGTTCCATTCTCTCATCCATCATAACTTTTACCACTTCTGCACTGTTGCTCTTTATTTGGTTCGTCTGCTGTTGGGACTTGTTGGGTTAGGATACATTTCTCACTAAAGTACACCTGCCTTCTTTTATATCTCTGTGATCTTAGTCCAGCTCCCATTTTTTGGGAGTTTTCAGTGGTGTTCCTGTTTTACTGGAGATCCAAACTGAAGTGGACTGGTATCAGTTGTCCATATCTTCTCTGGTTTCTTGTCTTCCTCAACATCACCCTTCAACTCCTATTCTTCAGCTTGATCAGTTTACCATTCCCATTCCAGGTATTCCTTTTCCTCCTGTTCTACTACTTGATGTCTGATTCATGGCTCATCTCATCGGTGACTATCCTGTTTGAATGGGCCCTGTTGGTGTTCATCTGTCTCCTTCACCAGCCTTTTACCTCAGTCTTCTACTGACAGATGGGTTTTTCATGCTTTCACCAATGGTCTCTCTCCTCTTCCCATTTCCTTTTCTCTTCCCTATAACCCCATTCAACTTCAATCTCTCCTGGTTTCATTCTCAGATCTTTTGACCAAATACACTATTGAGAGGATATACACCCTTCCCTGTGTTTTTTACTCTAACCTCTTGGTGTACCACAAATAGCCCTGGGCCTGGCATCCAGTTATTGACCTCATGTCTCAACCAGTTTCTGGTCATTCCATGGTTCTGGATGAAAAATTTTATTCCTCTTCACTGGTCCTTTTTTACCCAGTCTATGGGTGACCACAGCCCTCTGTCAGATGCCTTTCTATATATCCTGATTATCCCATTCTCAAGACTTTTTTTATGTTTCATCCATCAGGTTCAAGTCTTCCCATTATGTGCTCTTCCCTATGGCATGGCAGCAGCCCTTATGTCTTCATTTGAGTCACAAAGGCCTTCAATTTCCACCTTTTTGAACTGGGGCTGTGTTTCCACTTCTGCATGGTCGATTGGCTTCTACTAGCCCATTCTTGGGAGATATCTTTCTTTCACACCTGCCTTCTCCTGCAGAAGGCTTCTCAGTTAGGATGATTTGTTATGTTTTCCATGTCCTTTCTCTTGCCTATACAGTATTTGAAAGATCTGGACATTTTCTTCTACTTTCATCTCAGTTGGGTTCAGCCTTCACCTGTGATCACTGTGGTTGTGCTTCTCAGTTTTATTCTGTGCACGAGGTTCTTTCACTTCTGGGGATCCTGGCTCCTAAGGAACTACTCAATTCCTTGGGGTGTGCACATGTATATGCCTCTTCCAGTGAACTTTGTGAGATCAATGGAATCTTTCTTGGGATTTATTGTTCTTGATGTGAACCTCTGTTTTCTTCTTAAGGACTTTTGGTGGCTGGACCGTGCCAATACCACAATTGGCATTATATTACTAACCCTTGAATGGGTCTCTATCTCTTCACAGTTGCTTCTCTTTTGGGTTGAGGCACATCTCTGAACATCACTAGGTCTTCTGGTGTTTGTGCACTGAAAGAGAGTCACTTCACATCAATGTGCTTTGACTTCTCGCTATGTGTTGGGCATGTTTCAATTTCCTACCTCTAATAGTGTATCATCATGATCAACTCTGACTTTTCCACAGTAGTTTTTATATCATCCATTAAGGGGCACCCACTCCAGCACTCTGCTTTTGGGCATTGGACCTCCACTTCTGTGCTCTTTTCCATTGAGTTCATCTTGTTGCTTACATGTGCTGGGGGGCTTTGTACCTGAGGGTGGATTGCCTCTCTCAGCTGGACTAGGCTTCATTGTGGTTTCTTGTTAGTTGTGTTCTCAGTTTAACACACCTCTCATAAATGCCTTTGCCTCTCCCCTCAACTCCAGGTTCCTCTCTGCCAGTCCCCATTCTCACCTTTTACTGTATGCATATCCTTCTCTTTGGCTCCTCCCTTGGGTTCTCTCCTTTGTTGGGTCCTATTAATGGTACCTCTTTGGCCAACTCAGCCCTGGTTTACTCAGTTTCTTTCTTTGGCATCCAAGCTTCTCACTTCTTCCACACAGTATCTCCTCTATTGCTTTTATCTCACGTGCCCCTTTTTCATCTAGGGGTATATTCCCTTCCTCTCAATGTGTGGGATTTATCTGATCCATCACCCTTAGGGCTGGACTCTGATCATATAGTTTTTTTTGTTATCCTGTTCCTGTTGTCCTTCCACCCAGAGTCAGACATAGAGATCATGGGGCCCAAAGCAGAAATAATCTGCAGGGCCCTTTTATTCCAGCCTTTAGAGGCAAGGGGTGGGGGCCACCAAAGTCCCCCCCTTCAGAAGCTCTAGGTTCTGAGATGCCCTGAAATGTATTCTGAATTATTTAAGACACCTTTTTTAAAACATAAATAAGAATCTTGATTTATGCTCCATTTTAATTCAGTAATTATGCATGGTCCTGTAAGATTGTATTTTCAACTGTACAGATCAGTATGATTTTTTGGTAAAATACAATGTATGCAAGTGCTCACTGGTACCTACACACATGCATAATTACAGTTGCTATAATAACTCATCAATAGGTATTGAGTCGAAACATTTTAATAAAAAACTGGAGGGCTGATGCTGATTTTCAAAAAACATACTACAATTTCCATCATGTAATAAATTTAATTTGCAAATCTTTGATGGTTTGAGGTATATAAGAATATAATACTTAGGAGAATGAGCATAATTAAAGTAATACTAAACAACTAGCTATGGGGACCAAATTGTTATTAAAGATAAAATGTGCACTCACCAGCATGCCTTCTTAAATGTGAACCTTCTGAGCTTTTACAGAAGTGAAATCTTTGATGAGGCCAACAAAGTCAAAGTCTTTGAAGTGTTGTTTTCAGTAGACAATATAGCCAAATTATTTAGCCACTCTTGCAGTACTGTTGTTCTCTGGTAGGTCTTTATAAGTTTTAGCTTGGAAAAGCTTCTTTCACTTGATGCAACAATCACTGGAATGGTGAGAGGAATTTGAATAGCAGTCCAAAAATTGGGAAAGTATTTTGATCGTGTCGTGATTTTAAGAAGATGCAACATTCTTAAATGGTCTCTACTGAGTGAATCAGGAAGGATAGATTCCATCTCTTCAGCAAGTATATAGCCATCAATGTCACAATTTTTACCATCTGTGAGTACTTTCTTTAGTTCAATGCACATTTTTTTCACCTCTGACTTTTGTAACTGCTGAAATTCATATGTAAAGCCAAATATATTGTGGTGTATTGTCAGTTGTTCATATCTGCTGTTAATAGATGAACTAGCTATGTCCAATACTCTATTGAAGCAGTTTTCATGAAAAGTCTTCTTTGCATCTGTGGCAGATTCATTGTACGTTTTGTGAACAGACATCTTCCTTCTTTATATTTTAGTGTTCTAGAAAATTGGATCTGTCTACAGATCATTTGCAATTTCTCTTGCATCAGTCAGTACACTTGAAGCCACTGTGGATTGCACTTTCTTAGTTTGTAGAGTCACTTTATAGTTCTTTGCTGACATGTAACAAAATGTCATACCAAAAAGTTAGGAAGAAAGAATTTAACCTTCTTTGGTTCTTTGCACAGAGATTTTCCTTCACTGTGAGCTTGAAGATTGTTTATTGTCTCTGCAGTTTTGACTAATGCATCATATAACTCCACAGTCTGGTACCTGATAGCTTTTGTAGACAGATGCTTCACAAGTTTACAAAAGATAGCCCATCTTTGTGTTGATGCTGAAAATAAGACAAAGAAATGTTGAACAACACCAATAAATGTCATTTCTTTTGGACAAGTTTTAGCCAGGTCACCAAGCAGCAGATTGTAATTCTGACATGCATATGGAGTGAAAAATGCTCTTGGATGTAATTTTAGAAGACATGCTTGTACACCTGATTTGTGCCCTTTCACACTAGCACCATTGTTGTAGCCTTGGCCACAGATGCTGACAAAGTCTAATCTCAGCTCCTTCAGCTTATACAGTAAGACATCGAGAAGAGGTTTTACCTGTGCTTTCTTTCATCTCCATAAAATGTATGAAATACTCATAAATTCTAGGAGAAACATTGGATGAATCCTTTGAGACAATGAATAATCAGTGACACCTGTTCATTATGGCTGAGGTCTTGTGTACAGTCTAATATCACAGAATAATATTTAGCAGAATTTATTCTGTGTGAAATGGTTGTTTGCACCTTCTTGCTCATAAGAGAAATCAGCTCATTCAGTATTTGTTTTCCCAAGTTGTGGTCATGAATCTTTTCATCCTTCATTCTCTCAGTTGATCCTTCATGGTTGGATCAAATTTCAGCCTCTACAAGTCCCAGAAAGTGTCCTTTGTGTGTCTGGCACAGTTTGTCAACAGAACCATGAAAAGCCATGTTGTGTTCAATCAGAAACTGTACGATGGCTATATGTTTGACGAAATTTTGCTTGTGAACTGTTTCATCTTTGATTAGTTATAGGCTTAACTTATCCACAGTGCATCCCTTGTTCAGTCTTTGTTCAAGTTCGAAGCATTGCAAGGTAGCTGTCATGTGTCCATTTGACTTTTCATGTTCAGATGGATGTGCACCAGCATTTACCCAATCACAGAATCTACCAGATTCTAAAGCCATGTAGCAGTTACAAAAGAGCTAGCATCAGAAACAGAAAACAATACTCTGCTAGCTTTCATTTGTAGTAACATTTTGAAAATCTTCATCCTATGTAATCCTTTTCAGTTTTCTGTGGAACTTTTCTTAGTAAGAAATCAGTCAGTCATACTTATATCTTCTGGCCAAAATGCAGGATCTTCAAAATTTGGAATACATATGTCATCATTCATTTCATGATCAGGGTGTTGATCTTTCCTACTAATTGTTGTATGATGGAGGTCCTTGTATTCACATTGTTATTTCTCTTTGATTGTATAATCAGATGCAGTACCAGTATCTCTACCCTTTTCATCATAAATCTCATCATTATCAAACAAGTTCTTTGTCATTTGAGATCTTCCAGCAGTTTCATCATTTATGCTTTCATCACTGTTTGAAGCATCTGTGTTCTGACTGATCCTTTTTAAGAATGAACTATTCAATGGCTCCACTCTGCTTTTTAGCCTCTGTTTTTTAGCAATTTTCTTGCTGCCACTGTGATATCTTCAACCAATGTCTCATTTTCTTTTGGGCATTTTTTCTATAACAGTAACCACTAATATATATTTTTAATGTTAAACACTATTTTACACTTCACATATACTGAGCATTAGAAAACGTGTGAATGGCTCTCTTTCTGGCTTGCAAATGAACCCTTGCATAATCATGATGTACATGTTTTGCTTACCACCAATAAGAATGACCTCCTGGTTCGTTTCACCGCAGCTCAAGTCTTGAATCAATATAATCCTGTGTTATAAAAACTGAATATACATTTTCTCGGTAAGAAACATGCTTACAATTTTCAAAAATAATTTAATAAATTCCCCAAAACATTTCTCAAGTTACCATGACCTAAAATACTTCATATTTCAGCACAACTAACTTATAAGGTGATCGTGATGTTTCAATTTCAAGATATTTTATTGTAAATTACTAGTTTTCAAACTTCAAGCACAAGGCCCAAAGCAACTGCTTTGGTTGCTATGTTCTAAGGCTGGCAATGCTTCCACTTTATCTGTCTATTAACAGAAGTGATGAACTTTTCATCATTGGTCCATCTGCTACTCCCTTTCTCCCAGCCATCCTACTGTGACACACTTTCTGCCTTTTTCACATGATTATTTGACCATGGTTTGTCAGTCTCCACCATTGCTGGGTTTTAGGCACTACATTATACCTTTCCCATTATCATAGCATTTGTCTTCTCCACTTTGTGCTCATCCTTCCTTCTTCTCTGATCTCTTCACCCTAACTAGGACCTTCATATGGTGTTGCACACTCTCACAAGTGCCCTGTTTAACCCAAAATCTGAATCAGGCCAAGGGTAACAGAAAGCACTCAAACTATCCACCCTGGCTTTACCAGTGTTCAGTGTTGAGATGGGGTATTCCACAAAACTATTGTAGGTATCCTCATGATATATAAAATTACTCAATTGCCTGATCCAGACTGTACCATTCCATGGATTATCATCGAAAAACCACACCAGGGAAGTGACTGCTCACTTTTTTTGGCTTGTGCTTGCCGGCTTTTAAAAATAGGGTTTCTTGGTCACTTATTGCACTGCCTTCAGTAAAAGAACTTTCTGGCAGGTGTCTGATGGGGATCTAGGCACTTCTCCATGTCTTCCCAATGGCAATTGCTCCCCCCCCCCCCCATTTCAAGTGGAGCACTGAAAACCATTGTGACCTACTAATTTCTAGTGGCTGGGACAGTAGACTTTGGAGAATTTCCCACTGATGGGGCTCAGCACAATATGGTGAGAAGTGGGGAGGTGGTGGCGACACTGTCATTGTAGTGCAGGACAACCTTCAAGTAGCTAGTGTCCCCTTTTCCTGCAGTCTAAATATGTTCAGTTGAGGTGAGCATAACTCTTACAGTCTGATCGTGTTCTAACCTTACTACACATATTAGTTCAATGTCTACTTGTGTGCAAGTGCTTGCATGGTCATGTTCACATTCCACCTATCCTTGCGACACTTGGGCCTTTGTGTTCTGGATGAAGAGTATACACTGGTTGAGATGAGATGTAGTCTTCCATGGGTGTGACCCTATGGAGCTCCTGTCATCGGGTGTCACACTCCATACTTTTCTGTTTGGGCACTTTCTGAAGGGAGCTCATCTAGGTTTAATTCTGCACCATTGCCTTCCCCAATTCAGTGTGGGATTCTAGCTATTCTTTGTGCTCAGGTGAGGTTTTGTCTCAGACATTAACCTTTTTTGTAATTTGAAAACGTATTTCCAATAGATACTCACCTCTTGCAAATTCCCACCTGACCTCCCTACTTCAGGTTCACTTTCTTCTTACCTTGTTTAAGAATGAACTTATTTTGGAGTGTAAGTGCTTAAAGGAAGTTACTGTGCATAGGTTGTATCACCATCTTATTGGTGGAGGGCTATTGTCACATGTTGATGTTATCATGCACAAGCACATAAATTTGAGGTGGGAGTTAGCCCAAGGCTAATGCCATGTAAATCTCATAGGCAGACATGTGAGGAATATTCTGTGTGTGTGTGTGTGTGTGTGTGTTGAGGTGAGTATCTATCTTAAATACATTTTCAGATTAGGAAATTTTAAGTCTGGTTGTAAGTTTGTTGTTCCTGTGGTCTGGTTGGACTTTGAGACTCATCCTTAGATTATTGTCTCCTTGGTTTATTATCAACTGTTGATTAATCACATTCTCTGCTGTAATGGCCATTTTTTCCACATTTATAACAGTTACCTTTTCACATATCCTACAGGCTTTTATCTATAATTTCTCACAATATACCTTTTAA
Source organism: Limulus polyphemus (assembly GCF_000517525.1). Taxonomy (NCBI): domain Eukaryota; kingdom Metazoa; phylum Arthropoda; class Merostomata; order Xiphosura; family Limulidae; genus Limulus; species Limulus polyphemus. The sequence goes on along the minus strand of NW_013665992.1, from coordinate 504,442 downwards.
AGTTACACTTGAAACACCTATTGTTTTATGGTTTATTTTGTCCATTCTCTTTAGCTAGTTCTCTGACTAATCCTTACAGTTCTTCTGCACTATCATCAGGTGGAGCTAACATTTCAATACTACTCAAACTATCGATCATGTAACTTCTAAATGATGTATTTAATAGTTTATCTGGAACTTTAATGGATTCAAGTTCCATTGCCAACTGGAGATATTCCTTTAAAGATGTACAGCTAATTAATTTCAGCTTAATTTGCATATCCTTGTTATTGTTATTTGTTAAGTAGTCATGCTCTAATTAATCCATCATTTGACATGGATTATCTGAGTAAGATAATTGGGAAAGCCTTTTCAAATCTTCTGCAAGTTTGGCTAAGGTCTCATATTTTCTCTCTACCTTGTTCTGGAACATTGCTCTGGATATTTACTTCTAATGTGTCATTCCAAACTTGTTGTGTAAGGGAGCTAGCAATGCCTGATAGTTATTAAAGCTCTCAGCTGGAATGTTGCTTATGGTTGTTAAAGGTGATCATCTTAAATGGCAGCAAGATGAATAGCTTGTTGTTCACTGTTCCACCTATTACTCTAGAAATTATTGTGAACTGATATATCTTCCATAGTACCTTTCCATCATAGTCTGTTAGTTTCTTGATTAGATGATGATGTTAACTGGCCAACTAAATTCTGGAAGTTGATTTGGTAGTATCATGGCTGGAATAGTCAGGGAAAGTCCTGCAATCACAGATGGCACAGCAGTAATGGTAAACTGGCATAGACCAAATAGCTTCTCTTATTCCACATTTAATAATAAATGGGGTTTGAAGTTGGAATTCATGGTTAGGTGTAGAAAGAGAGGTGGTTGGTTTGATATTTGAAGTTGCCAATTAATTTTTTTAAATGTTCTATTCTGTCATTGGTGCTATTTTCTACCTCATTGATCTTGCTGGTATAATATTTCTGCACATTATATTTGTCCTATTGTACTTTTCTTTTACTTCATTGGTGTTCTTTTGTACTTCCTCAGTTTTGCCATTACAGTCTTTCTGTACTTCTTCAATCATATTATTGTAATTCCTCTGTACATATATAATAGCTTCATCTATCATGTCTTCAATCAGTTTTATTTTTGCTCTTAATTCTTCTTTAATTATTATATCTCTTTCTTTTAACTCTTCTTTTAAATTCCCATCCCTTACATCTTGATCTTCTGTTAATTTTTCAAATAAATCTCTTTTTGGTCTTCTGTTAATTAATGTGTTTTATTCTCTAATTTTAAGTCTCTTCTTCTTGTTTGTCTTTGAATTGTCTTGTTTTTCTCTAAATTTTCCATCTTTTTCTTTTTGATATTTTTTTAATGCTCTCTCTCTCTGTTTGGTTTTTTTCCAATGTTTCATTACATCTAGCAAATATTTGATCTCACTTCGTGCTTTTGTTATCATCTTGAAGATTTAGTCAAAGTTCTATTTTATTTTCACCAAAATACTCCCACTTTTGACACTGGTGTTATAACATGTTCTATCATTGGGTGGGTTCTTTTGCATTATTTGGTAAAAATAATGTGGAGATAAGTACATATAATGATCACAGATAAATATATTTCTTCAATAACATTTGCTACACACTACATCCACTGGTAGGGCTAACAAACAGAAGTTTTGAAACTAATCTACAGATATTTTTTGTTGTATTTCAAGATTTGTAGTGCATACATGAGGGATTTTGATAAAAAAAAAGCTGAAAAGCAAATGACCTTTAAACTCCAGACAATTATAAAAGAACCTTTTATTTTAACCAAAGTTTTGTGTTTGTGGCTTCATCAGGGTTAGTACATACAGCTATACATAAAAAAACAAAGATTCAGATTGACTTACTGTTTACCTTACTAACTGAATCGCTGTCTTACCTCACTACCTGACACTGAACTGAATAACTCCTTAACCAAATAATTTACTAATTAACTAACTCACTCAATATGGCATTTTTAGATCATTAATTGTTTTCTACTTACTACGTGAAGCTTCGAAATGTTGTGTCATCATTACATAATAACAAGCACTCTCTAGCAAATATTGAAATTAAGATATTGTTACGTCTCCGTTTGTTAATTAACTTTCCGTAACTTCGTTCCGACGAAACTTAAGCGAC
>NW_013665992.1:494587-501524 GCF_000517525.1 Limulus polyphemus | reverse complement strand
AAGATACGGGATAGTTCTAGAAACAAGAGGGCGTGAGAATTGTCACATGATCTCGATGACGCAACAATATTAAAAATATAGCTTACATTAATATTACTGAAAATATCCCAACAGTTTTGAATGTTTTGTCTTATTTTAACTTATACACAAAAATATTGCTTTTTACCACTGATGAAGTTAGCTCTTATTATGAACACTTTAATTTTTTTATATATATTTTTTAGCTTATTGACAAGCAGTGTTATAGAAATTAGGCTTGACAAGAGCTAAATATAAATGAATTTATATTTTTTAGTTGCTATAGCCATTTACAGGTTTGCTTATAACAACTTCAAATGTTTCCTTCTAATACTTGTATAACTTAAATAAGTTTACTTCAATTTCTTATACCCTTTGTGTTGTGAAGCATTTGAAACTAGTGAAACACATATTTCAACCTTTATAAAAGTTTTGCTGTATCTGTTTTTTGTATTCAACAGTCTGAATTTTACTTACCATTATATAGAACTGCATCACACTTAAGTACAGTTAAAGCAATGGCTATGCATAAGTCCAATATATTAACTTTATTTTTACAGAGAGTACAGATTATGGAAGAGTGGCTTTTTCTGAGTCCACCATGGAGAATTAAACCCTAAATTTTACCATTATAATCCCTAAATGAAGCTTACTGCTCAATCATAAGAGGATATCGAAGAAGGAAAACTTAACTGAAGCAAGAAATGACAATGAATTTGTTTACAATAAAACATTTTCAAACTGCAAATCTTTACTTTGCATTTGTGGCCTTGGTGAGTGTGTGCTGATAATTTATGCATATTTTTTACCAATCCATCTAGGTACATAAACAAGTTGCATCTATGTATGAATCTAATTTTCTGGGCAGTGTTAAAACAGCTAGAATAAAATATCTAGTTAAAAGTGAAGTAAATTTAAAGTAAAACAGATTATGTACAGCACTGATATAAGTAAGAAAAGAATTATCATCTTACAGTATGCATATTTCTAAGTTTAATTATGTTATTCTTCTGACATGTAATATTTGAATAGTTATGGACACAGTATCTTAGGTTTTAATGAAGTTTCATTTAGATTTATTTTCTTTCACATACAAACATTAATGTAAAAAAATATATATACACCTTAATAGGTGTTAATTTTGTCATATTTTTAGGGTATGGCTCTTGCTATCACAGGTCCAACTCTTCTTGACTTAGAACTTGCCCTAAACACAGACACAGAACATATTTCCTATATCCTTGTAGGACGAGGTATTGGCTACCTAAGTGGATCTTTTGTGGGAAAGTTTTGTTTTTCTATTTCCTTTAAAGTAACTATGAACACAAAGATAGGTTTTACAAATTGTGATTTTATGGTCCTAATATGTCTTTCTTTAAATATTTATATCACTGAAGAATGAACATGTGCATGATTTATAAAAGTAATGTTCATTAGTTTGTATTTATCAAAGTTGATATGAAATATATAAATAAACACTATTAACATTACCCTCGTAAATTGCTTGTTCTGAAGTTGTGAAATTAAGGATAGTTCATATTAAAGAAAAGAAAAATACAGCTCTGAAATTTTACACTTTATGATCATTTGTTTTTTATCTCTAGACATAAGACAGTAAAGAACACTAGTTTTTATTTAATTATCAAAGAATTCCACCAGTACATATGAGAGAGAAATTGTACCATATTACAGTAATGAGAAATGTAAAAATATTCATCTGCCAGACAGACACACATTCATATTTTGTTTTAAACTTATTTTAGTATGTGTGCATGACAGGAACTCTGGGTTGGGAGATTATTGTTTGACTGAATAGTGATATACTCTTTTTGTGCTTACAGGAGGTATACTGTTTGACAGGTTTAATAGAGAAGTGCTGTTTCTTGTTAACCTGTTATTTCTGGGAATTACAATAACAGCTGCCCCATGGTGCAGAAACCTCATTCTGCTTATTGCAACAATGGTCATTGAAGGTTTAGTCCTGGGTGCTATAGACACAGGTATGTTTAGTATATTCTTTCACTCATCATTGATGTGTACATGACAGTATACAAAAATGGTGTCTATATCTAGGTAATTCTTCCATAATGAATTATGAATACTGGTGAAATATCAATATGTGTAGATAACTATTTCATTGTTTTATAGACACTTGTATTTATAGTTTATTCTTTTAACAGTGAAGAATAAACCCTGATTTAAATACTAATACATTGGCTTGTGAAGTATCAAACCCATTACATGTACAGTATATATATATATATGTATTGTTATCCCACCAGTGAAGTATATACAGTAATTATGTTGTCAGTTCTTCTGCTAGTGAAGTACAGACAGTTTGTGTAGTTAAATAATACTTCCAGTGAAATAATGTTATATATACTTTTTCTTCTAATTATACAAGATGTGTTCAACTGTAAAAATTATGTATTTTTTTTTTAAACCTAGGTTATAATTTCTAAAATTTTCCTATTATACGGTTTAGAGTTTCGGTACTTTGGGCTTAACTCCAGTTTTATATAATAATGTGAGTAATGAATGATTGATTTCAGGTTTTAAACATACTTGGATATTTGTTAGCACACACAACAATTGTGATACAGAAATATTAATTATCCAAAATCATAATGAATTCTTTTTTCATGAAGAAACAAATTTCTTAGCTGTTAGCTTTTAGCCAAAAAAAAAAAAAAAAGATCTTATAGCTTTAAGTAAGATATTTGATTAAAGGTTTATAAATACTGTATTGGTGTTGATATGCTAGTTGTTGAAATATCAAGAAAATAAATATTCTTTTTATTTTCCACAGGAGGGAATTGCTGGTGTCTCCACCTTTGGGGTAAAGAAAGTGGGCCTTACTATCAGGCTTTGCACTTTTCTTTTGGTGTTGGTACATTCATAGCTCCTTTACTAGCAGAGCCTTTTCTCTTTCGTGAAAAAGAAAGTTCAGAAACTTTGAATATGACAAATTCATCAATAGTTTGGAAGGTACAAGCAAATCTATCAGAAAAGAATGATACTAATGTATTTCTACACAACAGTATATTTTCACCAGCAGAATTTGAAAATCATGATGGATTCCAGGTATTTGGCTTTGAATATGCATTTATAGTAATTGGAGCATTCACCTTTTTTGTTTTAATTTTGTTTTTTATTGTTTTTCTGTACACAAATATAGAGAATGTCCCTGAACAGACAAAGAAACCTGATGGTTCTCAGAATATGGAATCACGAGTGATACGTTTTATTCTTACTGTTTGTGCTATTTTCATGATTTTCTATGCTGGGTTAGAGGTTACATATGGACAGATGATTGCAACTTTTGCTGTTGTTGGACCACTGAAGCTATCCAAATCCAAGGGTTCTTTTATTACTTCTTTCTATTGGGGTATCTATACTCTTGCAAGGGGAGTATCAATCTTTATCTCTATGAAACTAAGTAGTTTTGTTATGTTAATGATCGATATTTTCATTGTTTTTGGAGCTAGCTTACTGCTTGTGTTCTTTGCAAGCTCAGCAGAAGAAGTTCTTTGGGCTGCTTCAGGACTTCTTGGAGTTGGTATGGCATCCATTTATCCCAGCATTGTCTCATGGTGTGAACAATACATTGTAATGACCAACAAAGTGACATCCACTTTTGTTGTGACAACCTCACTTGGTGAAACAGTCTTGCCTCTATTGGTGGGTCATTACATTGAGCACACCCCCATGTTTCTAATGCATGTGATGTTAGGTGGCATTATTTGTGCTTTTCTAGCATACCTTATCATTTGGCAGTTTGTACACAGACAAAAAAGTAAGTATGATACTGATGAGAGAAACATGCCAAAAGAAGAAGATAATCATCTTGAAACAGTTCCCACCAAAGTTACCCTGCTGAATGAACTAACAGAATCAGAAGATTCTAATAAAATGGAACAATCTGAACTAGTACCAAACACTGAGGAGAATGCAACAGAAGTTGTTTAAATAATTCTTTACATAACAGTATTCAATGTAATTTAAAGCTGTCGTAATATTGAATTTTAAATACTTATTTTGATCAAAAAATGTAAATAATGTAATTCTTTACTAATAGATATTAATAGCCAGTAGAAAGAAATAGCAAAGCAGTTATTTTTATGTTTCCTTTTATGTTCTTTTAAACATCATTGTATTGGTTTAATTAATATAAGTGAAACTTAAATCATACAAGTTTTTAGTTAGATTGAATTGAAATATAGTTATTTTTTTTTACATATATTTATAGAGCAGTGAAAATGTAATCATATGTATATCTTGTTTGTAGTTAAGTGTTTCACAAACTTCAAAACATTTAAAGAGTTCAGAAGTACTTTGTGCACATTTTTCTGACATCAGAATTTCTTGTAGTTGTACCAATAGTAATAACTATTCAATAATTGTATCATGATCTTTTTTGTCATTTGGATTATTATTGGTGACCATATTTGTTAATTACTGTACTCACTGGTGAAATGTTTCACTTGAAGCCATGGGGTAGACCTACTGAAAGATTATACAACATAAGTGTTCAGTACATGATACTTACTCATGTAATGGGCGAGTGACACCAACAGAGTACATGAAACTGCAAGGAAACATCCCAGCTTTCTTGAGATGTTTCCCATAAAGACTCAAATGAATAATACTTTGCTTCCATCTCTGTAATTCCTTTTGTATGTTTTTCTTTGTTCTGAATATTAATTTAATAGCCTACTATACTTTGAGAGAAGTGTGTTTGTCCTCTAACTCCTCCTAAACTTTTGCATTTGGACCTATCAAATGTGATTTAATCAACTAGGAATGATTCAAGAAGTTATTTATCTTTTAAAATGCATAGTTTTCATAACTCCGGGGCTGGCTATTTATACATAGATCAGTCAGTGGGGGTGGCAGTACTAATGAGATCTCGTTTCCTCTTTCATTATGTGGAGTATACCTACAATCTATGTACTTTCAGCCATTACTGGTATATTTAGAACAAAAACAGAAATGCTGTTTTATATTCATAACTGTTAAAACATTAATTCTACAATTGCATTTCATTTTCAAATCCCATCAATCATGTGTAGGATTTCTTTTTCATACATTGTTTATACAGACCTTCAAGATAGACACACTTATATTAAGTGAAATGTTTTAAAGTCACTTGTTACTTATTGCTTTTTGATTAAGAAAAAAACTAAAATAAAAAATAAACCATTATTTAAATATTCAAGCCTAGTGGACATGAATAATTTTTCTTATGTACATTTAATCTTTATATTGCAACTTTCACAAATCTCAAAGTGCATTATAAAGGTACCTGCTAGTACATAGAAATAGGAAGCAAGTTGGATCTGTTATTCTCTTAATAGCAGCTGTGATAGCTTATTAAATTTCAAGGTGTTTTTTGGCAGAAAAACTGTCAACAATTTTGCTAAAATTTATATGAAAGTACAATCTTATTCTGCAAGTGATAAGTAAGGAAAGGATTCAACATCACTTTAAAATGTATTGAAAATGCTAATTTTTTAATCAGTACCACGTCAGATAAGAGAATCTAGGTATTCGAATGTTGGTCTGTGAACGATACGAACATTTAAGTTATCATAGTATTTTAAGAATATGACACTGGGTTTCTTCTAATAAATGTCTGGACCTCCAGTAGAATATGGTGGTATGTCAGTCAAAGACTGTTAGAGTATGTGTCAATAAAGTTGACTTGTGTAACATTTTGTGTGCAGTGCACATGTATGTTGATGCTTGGTCATTTAATTATTAACATTGGCTTTAAATATCAGAATGTTCAAGGGACAGTGATGTACATTTTGTTAAGTTTCCAAGTTAAATTTTCCAATTTCTTTTCTCTTTTTTTGAGTTATTACTTAAAGTATTATATTAATTGTAAGCTTGTTCTCTTTTTTTTATTTTTACCATAAATATATTAGTAACAGTAGTCTGTGTGCAAAACATGAAGGGAAAAAGTAATTTTTCTCTGCTTAAAACTGTAGATGTTATTCATGGAAACAACCAGTAGATATGGAGGAACAGGGAGGATAGCAGATTTTTGTTTACCTAGTCTTTTTAGGAGTTGTCTTGAGTCATCTTAAAACTGTCTTATAGATCATAATACATTTTTCAGAAGATAGGCTTATTTCCTTGTTTTTTAATCAGTGTACTCGATTTTCACCCATTTCTATCTTTACTTCCATATTACACGTCCTTGAAACTTCTCCCCTTTTGGCTGTAGGGGTGTTATAATGCCACTGTCAATCCCACGTTTTGTTGGTCAAAGCATATTCTAGGGATCGACAACCCTTGAAAGAAGATCCTTTCTTTGTTTTTGTCTAAGACCAAAACATTTTGAGAGTTGCAATATGCCCTAAAGGTCTAACTTAAAAAAAAAAAGGTCCCCATGTGAATCTTCAAATTTACAAAGCTAAATCAAGGGTTCGATTCTCCATTGTGCCTGAAAGATTCTCAACTTTTCTTCACAGTAAGAGTAAAGCCCGAGAGCATGCAGGTTGCCGACCTCTGGCATAGCCCAAGAGTTGGTGATGACTAGCTGCCTTCCTTCTAGTCTATTCAGGAAAGGAATTGAGTTTTAGAAACTAGGTACATGCTTAGAAGGAGCAATGGGGTGATAGGTATAAAAAAAGCAAATAAAAAAAAAAAAATATAAGTCGTTCTTATTTTATATTCTTGCTTGTCAATATCAGTAATTTGAGTTCCTAATTCGTAAGAAACTACAGACTTTGTATTTGGACATCAAACACATGTAATTTGAACCAATGCTGCATTCAACATATCATGTAACACATAAAAATGAATATTTAGGTGTGTTCTTACAATATTTACTTTTAAATTAAGAAATTAACTAATGTATAATACTAAAATTTGAATTATAATCTACAATTTCATACCAAGTTATTGACAT
>NW_013665992.1:459008-493587 GCF_000517525.1 Limulus polyphemus | reverse complement strand
GTCTATTACTTCAAAATTAGGGATGGCTAGTGCAGATAGCCATAGAGTACTTTTGTATAAATGATAAAAAAAAAAAAGTCCTTGTTCTTACTTTTTTGAGTGAGTTCTTTTCCTAGTGCATTTTTAGCTCATCTTTCACTTCTGAGTCATGATTATTACAATTTAAATATTTTGGCAACACAATGCAATGGTTATGTTAGCATAAAGAGCAGAGTATGATGAATGTAGCTTCAAATAGCTTGATTGCTTATTTAAGAAGTGATGCTTTATTTAAACATTTTTGTATATGTAAGATATTAGGTTGTATATTTATTTTCAAGCTAATATGTTATTGTGCAATACATACATTTTCTTTAATGTTAATTTACAGCATGTGTTACAAGTTCAGTTGTTGTTACGCATTTTAAACAGTTAGATTCTTCTACAGTTCTATCCAAGTTAGAAATACCACAGAAAATATATATCTAATTTAATGGTTTTAAGTAGATACCCTGAATTTTTTCTGTGTTAGATCTTAAGAATGTATTGTACACTTACATTATACTGAAATAATGCAGAACATGATTCTCATCTTTTGAAACTGTGAATACATTATCTGATAATGTTCTTGATTTTGCTTTGTTTGAAATTTAAAGCTAAACACAATGTCCATTTTTGTTTTAAAAATGACGTTCCATCCCGAGTAAAAAATTTTAACTAAAAAAATTAAAATTCACACTAAAACAGTTGTTCAAGCAATTAGTGATGTCAATAGTGTCTGCAATATGTCTTGTATATTCCAGTTAGCCTGTTGAGGCTTGGTAGAAAGTCCTCATTGGCAGTTGACACAGAAGATTTAGTGTGGTTTATAAGTTATTACATTCTTTTTTTACTTCAACTCATAAGTAAATATAATTACTAATGTAGTCTTCTTCCTTTGATGTTGTGGGCACTCGAGCTATTCCAGAATAAAAAAATTTACTAGTTTGCTGTTTCTCCTGAATGATAATTAAAGGTAATTCAAGTAAAAATAAATAATATTAGTGATAAACAATTTGATCTTAATAAGAGCTGGTGGTGCTGCCATACCTCTGGTCTATCATTTCTAAATTAGGGATAACTAGCACATAGTCCTCATGTAGTTTTGCACAGAATTCAAAACAAACCTAAAATAGTGTACATGTATTTAGCAAGTTGCTTAGTCGTTACAAGCATTATTTTCATTTCCTTTGTAAAGCTTATGGTTTATATTTAATTTTTGTTCTTGAAAACAAATTTATCTCATTTTTATTACCTGTTTTGGGTTTAGTCTGTGACATTTTTAGTTTTTGTTTGTTTTTTTTTTGTATAGTTTGAGGTACGAATTTTGAGATAACTAATTTTTCACCATTATAAGTTTTATTTCAATTGAACACACTTGAAACTGTAGTAAGGCTGCGTCATGTGGAGTTCAAACAGTTTCAGATTTGTTGTTCTAGTTAACAGAAACCATTTGTCAATTATAGGGTAGTAATCACACATCAAATGTCACTCCCATGGAAAATTTTATCTTTTCATTTGTGTATTGCCCATTACTTAATCAGAAAACAACAAACACACACACACCTCACTAAAATGTAATATGTAGCAGCTCCTTCTTTTCATTGGAGCAGATCACTATGGTGAACCACATGGGGGGGGGGGTGTTTAGAAGTCGTATACTGCTTTACTACAATGTTCTGAATGCTCAGTATTGAAGATGTAAGAAAGATGTTATTTTAAACAACGGATGAGCTTCACTGTCTCTCCTTAAGGTCTATATTTTCTAACTGAGGTGTTGTTGTTACTCTTACTATCATTACTATTTATTATTTGGCTCATATCTTTATCCAAAAAATGTGACCAATGATAACACCCTGTCATTTAATTTCTTGTTATAGTTGAAGGTTCATTTCTATTTTCTAATGAAAACTTTTAGTTTTACTGTTATGTTGTGTATTTATTAACTTATTAAATATAAATCAATTGTTAACTTTCTTGGAACAGTAACTGTTGAATAAAGATTTGTTTTACTTGAATCAGCTTAAGTTCTTTTAACTGGCTACAACAGGGTGCTCTTGTAATGCAACTTTACTAGATGTAGCTATATGAATATTGCACGTAGCATCAAATACGCGTACATAAACGACATGTTTATTAACATGATCACTGTTCCATATAACATTTTTAAAATACATGTATTTGCTTTATTTACTTTATATGGATTACCTGGTTTTTTGGTTTTCAGTCAAATATATGGTGATGCCATCAGCAAATTAGTATTATTTAAGACACAAACATTAAATACAGGATTTCTAGAATAATACAAAATAATTCTAACTGTAGACAATGAAACTTAAAGTCCACTTGTCTTAAGCTTTTATTAAGTTCAGCCTATATTTGATAAAGATATAAATTAACAGTGTAACCTGTATACAGTTTTTGCTTTATTTTAATTAGGGCTAAACTTTACTGTATTTAATACTATCAATAAATAAATTTGTAATGTTATTCTATGACCTAATGATAGACCCCTTTAAAAATATTGATAAGCTTTTAATGTTGTACAGAATGGCTACTAAAGTATATTTACATCCGTCGATATGAAATGCAAGTGCATTTTCAGGACAGACAAAAACTGAGTATTATAACAAATTCCAGTCAACATTTCCATATTTACAGTGTTAAAATTATTAATTTACTGATAAAGTTTTGTGTTCTATTATTGTTGAATACTTAGTTCCCCATAGACTACTTCTGCTCTCTGTCTTAGTTTGTAGATGACATAGAGCTCAAAAATGTAAGTCTTCAAATCTGGAAAAAAGGGTAGAAGCAGTCAAAAGGAAACTATTCAAAATTTCGACATTCCATAAAAGGCATACTAATATTGTTTATTCCACTCTTCTGGATTTACATCATAATCAATCATCATTTTTCTAAGATTCCACCATTTTCCAAAAATTCCAACATCCACAATCCTTTCATAGAATGTCAAGTATCTTGGTTTTAAATAGGAGCATCTGGCATCGTAGAGACTACAGTCTGGGTGGTAATTGTCTACCCATATTACAGAAAATGGTCCACAGCTAGCCCTATGGAGAAGCCCCTGGTTATAACAGTTCAATAAGTATTGCATGTGACTATCTGACTTGGGGTTGCGAATGGAGTCACTGACCAATGAAAGCTCATTTCTACACAAGATAAGACTATTCCGAAAGGACTGTTCATCTGGATTGGTTTGAATAGCATACACTAGAATTCCAAGAGCTGAAGAAGAAGAAAAATAAACAATTTCAACAAAACTGGGCTCAACAAACCTAAAAATGTAAAAAATAAGAGTACTATCTGAAAGACACTTTAACCAAGTAAATGTGATACATTATTGTAATACTACACACAAAAAATGTATTAATTAACTATGAAGCTAATGCAAACTAAAAATTATATTTTCAAAACTCCAAAAAGTGTATTATAAACAAACATATACCAATTAAAAAAAGTAACTCTGTCATTTTTTCTTACTTTATTCTCAATAAGTGGCACTAAATGAATGCCTCAATTATAGGAAAATAACCTTTAGGAACAGGACTTGAATTTTGAGTGTTTCAAACTTAAGGTAAAAAGCAAATAAAACAGAGTTTACTACAAGAAATAAATGTCATGAACAAATTAATTTAAGTTCTTTTTCAAATACTTGTTAATAAAAATGAATGCTTTCATAGCTACTAATGGTATAGGGGCATATATAATAACTATAATTTATAAACTGATGTCAATTTGACAACTGTGAAATTCCTTACTAACCTCCTAAAGTCATAACTTAAGAGTTAATTTATTATTTCTCATGGAATAGTTGTAATGATGTATTTAATAGCTAGATTCCCATAATAAATTTTCATTGGCCTTTAATATCACACAATTATTATTTTCAAGGCAACTTGTCTTGATTGTTTTAATGTTGCTGCCAGAAAGATGAGAAATTTTACAACACATTTTTACTACTTGATAACAATTTATGAAAACAATTTAATAAAAGTACAAAAGGATAAACTGTTATCCTTAGTGTTACTGCTGGTATATTCTATGTCTATCACAACTGTGTACTTCAGAAGTGTTAGAATATTTTTAATAAGTGATATCAGAGACTCACATTTATTAAACTGTTACATTACCTGACAATACCAGTACTGTTTTTATAGGTTTTGCTTTGGACTCTATCCATGTTTCAAAAGCCACTGTTTTATAGTCTTCACTAAGTGACTTCCAGAACCCAGCTGTGAATAAATAAGCTTTACTTAAATATTTACAAATGGTGAATCACAGAAGTGAACATTTCAAACAGAATTATACTTATCTTTATACTTGCATATCCATTACCAACAACCAACTTTTTGGAGCAAATGTTCTTGGTTTTACAGAACTATAGATGAAGTTTTAGACATTATAGGCATTATAATTACTTTGGAAGTTTGAGTTTCATTAATATGACTATGTAAGACCTACAAAAAGTTGTGTCATTATGTCAGTTCATTGTTTGGCCTTTTTTCTAGTCCAGTCTAAGTTAGTATAAAACTATATCACAGATATCCATAAAAACTTTTATGTAGCAAGGCTATTTAGTTTCTGGGGTTTTTCTCTAACTATATCATAAAAGTATGCTAATAAGTATTACCACCAAGAAAAGAACAGCTAATCTATTTGTAACTATTCATATCCATATTAGAAGAGCCCTTATTTGCAAGTAAAATTTCAGGCTAAACATTCTAAAGCTCTCACCATCTATTTATGTTTCAATGTACAAAAAGTTCTAGACTGTAGTGGCCTGGTACCATATTTACTATGTGATATAAAAATATATTTGTCATGCATAATAAATGATTTATTTAAAATATTTTATTGCATGTACAGTTATATGACTTTCATGTGGTTTATTCACTTTTGCATTCTTATCATTTCCTTTTTCAGTTATGAAAGTGTCTTCCATGGTCCTGCACATCAAGGAGGAATTGTTTCTCTTTTTCTATGTTATGAAGATATTATACTCTTCAATAGGAGCCAAACCATTTTCAGTATTGTCACCACATTCAAGCGTTGAACTCCAAGTTCCCACGATTTGGAGGCATAATCCAGAAATCCAGCTGGAATTTCACAGTACCTGAAGAAGTCTGTTGTATTTTTTGTGAAAAAATATTAAATTTTCCTAGACTTCCTGGTATAAGCACTTTGATCATTTTGTCTCAGTGGTTACAGCTGAACCAAAGAATGCCAAACCAACGGGTTCCTCATTGAGATACCACAGATGTCGAACAAATTTTTTACAGGCAGATTTTGAAAGAGCAAAATTGTCCTTATACTTAACAAAACATTGTAGGAAGGGAGGATCATTGCAAGGAGCAGAAATGGCATCAAGAGCAGTGAAAGATGCCCTAAAATAGACTCAAAGATGCAGATGTCACAGAGTGCTCTTTCCTCACAGTCACCAAGGTTAAACTGTCTCATAAACACAGATCTTGAGAGTATATAATGCCTTGATCATCCAATGTGCATGATGCAGTGCTTCAGGTGCTATAAATCACTCTACCAAGATAGGTTATGTCTAGTTCAAGAAGCTATTGATAATCATCTCTTGGTTGGCCGACTTAGAGCAAACACAACGACTATCCATAACTTTCTCTATGACTTCTGCTTCTTCATCATGGTCAGCTGCAATTTCATAACTTACTGGTCCACGCATTCCCAAGATTGCTGGAATTAATTGAAAACTGCAATATCTTGACCAGAGGAAAGTTCCATGCAGTCTTTGGAAACACATGCCAGGATAAGTTCTAAGATAAGATGCTGGCATGAGAAATATAGAGGATTCTTATTTAATCTTTGTTCTAACAGCACACATTCTCCATTTCTGTGACTAGTGTTGCTTGCTGTTGTGTCAAAGCAAACTGCTTTTACATGATCAGTGACTACTCATGCTTCCAGCTAATATGCTAGAGCATAAGCTTAAGCCTCCAAAGTGCTAGAAATCAACTTTGGAATATTTAGAATATGCAGGTATAATATTCAATAAAATTTGGTGTGAATTACTTATTTATATATTGGAACAAAATGAGGTGGTGAGTATGTTCCAAGTCAAAACTTCAAAAATAACGATCACCCTAATATACACACATCAATAAAAATTCCAGTTAAAAGGACCAGAATACATCACAACACAGAAACATTTTTTCCAATATTCATCGAAAGAACAAAGATGAATCTGAGCTAGTTTCCAATGCTACCACTTATACTCTGAATGCTTATTCTACTAGTCAAGCAAATCTCTTGTGGATTAATTTATTCAAGACTTTAAAACATTTCTAATGACTAAATCAAGTTTTTTTGATCAGGTATTATTCTTGCAACTCATTTCTACATTTTCTTAACATGCTAATATCTTTCCTCTGGTAAAGGCACTACAACTGCACACACTACCTTAAACAAATGTTCCCTAACATTCTTGTACAAATGCAATAAACTTAATATCAAATTCAAAATTTTATTAAAATACATTTTAAAATGTGTTAGATCTTTTCATACAGCTCAAGACTTCAACTTGTTCAACATTTTACCAACTATCAAATTGAATATTTTTTTTTCTTATCATAACACTGTAAATATTTTTTCCTCGTACAAGAATCCTTTATAAATTTTCATGCTACAACTGCATCAATTTACATTTCAAAGAAACTGAACCTCATATTTACATTCTTGCACATTTAATGGACTGTCCTGGTCTTACTGAATTCAAAAAATAATCTGTATAATTAGCATTATTAACAGTTTTACAAATGTGACTGCCCAAGTAGCTATCAGAACTGTTTGCATAAATAATACACAGTGGCTAGTTACCTGACAGCCAGGAATATTTCAAATACTAAATACATGACAGTACAAAATTTTGAATATTGATGAGCTATGATCACCTGTCACTTGACTTAGAAAACGAGTAATAGTAAATTATGAGACTGATTTGACTTCAAGCTTGATGAAATTATCTGAATAAAACTTTTGCACTGGAAAGATAAATACCTATTGTCATTTTTGTTTAGTGTCATTGGGAGTGTGTTTTTGCTAGAAGCTACCAGGAACAATCATCAAAATATTAGATACCCAGCAGTCCATAATTTCATGATCATGAATATTGACAAAAAGTTTCCAATATGACAATTTACATTTAAATATTTTTTTAATTATCACTAGTATCATTGTTGTAATTATAATTCATCATCTTTATTATTATTACTTTATTATCCATATTCAAGTTTATAGACTGCCGGCTATTTAGTACTTGAAAGATATCTGGCCACTGCATAAATAATAAAACAGATTGCAAATACCCCTGAAGCTCTCCTGTTTCTATAGCATAAAATTCATACCCAATGTTTCATACATTTGTCACTTTCAATGAAACAGGGTATGATGGAATTATGTATAAAAATGATAGCTACAAGATGTTTTTTGAAACAATGCAGCTATTTAATCAATGATAATGATATCAAGTGAACAACATAAGACTTAGTAAATTAAATCATATTTTTTAAAGAACTCTATTAAAATGAAAATGTGGTTTCTTAGCTTGAAGTATTCATCATGTTATATAGAATTATAAGGTTGGTAAGCTAAAGAAATAACTCGTAAACAAATGTGAATGAAAAGCTCATTTATAATCTCAAAGTTTTTGTACTTTAGTCTTCATGCCCAGCATGGACATATATGATTGGTGTAAATATTAAGAGACATTGGGCATGATTTTCATGCTACACCTAGGGGGCTCCAGTACTCATTTTCAAACTCTCTCAATCAGGAAAACCTCAACTCATCTCACATTCATTTTCAACTTTTTCCAAAATTACCTAAAAATCCCATTTGTTCATTAACTTTCTTGTGAAGCTCTCTAAATATCACTTTCTCACAGTCAACATATCTGCTGAAATACATCTTAAATGTATCTAAAAATAAAACAAACTAATCAAAACTGTAACGTGCAGTATCACACTAGTATCAATAAAAATTCACAAAACTTTAAAGGGACAAAAAGGAGCTTATTAGCCCATCAAGGATGTCCCTTCCAGCTCCCAACTATAATCACCACTTACTACTCATGTATTCATCCAATCTTTTCTTGAACTCAGTTAAGTTTTCTGCCTCCACCACCATTGAAGGCAGCTCATTCCAAAAGCCAACCACCCTGTTTGAAAAATAATACCATCAAAACTGCAGACGACTCCTACACTGCCAAAATTTGAATTTATGCTCCCTTGTCCTATTGTTTTCACTACTAAACACAAAAAAAGTTTGATGGATCTATATTATCAATAACCTTAAACACCTTAATGAAATCCCCCTCTGTTCCTCCAGAGAAAACAAGTTTACTCTCCTTTCAGGACAATATCACCATCCCAATTTTCTCCAACAATTCAATGTCCTTCTTGAAGAAGGGAGCCCAAAATTGTACACATTACTCTAAATGAGGCCTCACAAGTGATCTATACAGTGAAACAATAATATAACTTGTCTTGTATTCAGTATTTCTATAGATGCTACCCAAATCCCTATTAGCCCTACTGCCAGCAACAATATGCTGTTTTGATGACTTAAGTGATTTTTCTAAAACACCACCAAGATATTTTTCTTCAACCACAATATTTAATGTATTCCCATTTAAATTGTAAAAACCTACATGGACCACCTTATATTTTGGATATATAAACATCATCTGCCACATATTGGCCCAATACATCAAATGATCTAAATCTCCCTGTATGTCTGCAGCATCTTTGATATAGTTACCCACCCCAAAAATCCTAATTTCATCTTCAAACTTCAAAATTTTGTTAGTCATTCCAGAGTCAATATCATTAATATAAATCACAACCAGCACAACACCCTGAGGCACACCACTTTAACTGTTATCTAGTCAAATCTAACTTTTATTACTATTCTCTAGCCAATTTAACTCTTTCAGCACACTTTCAACATTTTGTGCCTGTTATAGTTTTCATATTATAACTTTTAAATTAGTAAGCAAATGTTAACGAAATTTGGCACATTATCAGTAAACATTACAATGCTTTCATATACAAAATATCAAACTTTAATATTAAGTCTTAAGGTTTGTTAAGCAATGTTTTTCTCATGCCTTTTTTTTTCTTTTTGCATGTTGCCTATCCAACATGCAAACTAATTTTCATTTTAAGATTAAAAATACTTTTGTGCATCAAAAAACTTTCAAATTTTACATGCAAAATCTTTATAATGCCCAGATAGTTATCAAACATTTCTTAAGGAAAATCTTTATATTTTATCTGTTATTTTCACTAACGAATCTCTGTACGGGTTTGGTAAATTTGACCAGTCTCATAATCACCATAAAAGATTAGGAAATAAATATAAATTATGCCTTTTTCATTCTAGAATGACAACAAATTAAACCACAAAAACATAAATGTTTAGATTAAACAGCTTAAATCTCATAACATTATACATTTATATATATTTATTATTTTTATTATATTGACCTTTCAGCCATGCCTGGCTAACAATTTCTTCATTACCCATTCAAGCCGTCTCCAGCCATTATAGGTTTAGTATGTATTTTTATGTATTGTCCATTATTGCCACAAGTAAATAAGGCATACTACATTATGGTAAAAAAAATCTTGGATTAACACTAGAGTAAATATAACTTTTTGATCATTACTGTATTGGAGTTAGGAACTATATATGAGTGTATTTTATTTGAAATTATTTTCACTTCCAGTAATGAATCACAATTGTTCATTTCTTCATAACATTATGTACACTTTATCTGCCAATATGTAAGAAATCCATTAAAATTCTTCTGCCTAACAGTATTTTGTGCTGATCAACTTACAAATTTATATGTTGTCTTTCTATCTGTTATGTGAAGTTTCATACTTTATTACATATAACAAAAATACACTATTTAAGAACCTCACAATAAGTGGAAAAATTCTTTATTGATTAAACTTATAAGTTACTGTGTTTAGTAGGGTAACGTGTATCGAGGTAACATAGTAATTGCACTGTAAAGTACCTGTTATTATTAAGAATTTAAAATTAATTATATTTCTGAAGAAAAAATGGCGAAGACAACATTTAATCCTGACTTAATAATTTATACTAGAAGATTTGCTTAAAATCTATAATCACAACTTATAATAAATGGTCTTAATTACAAGTAACAGGCTAACTGTAAAAAGTTTTTATACCACCCTACCTTAGGTCATCAGTTGAGTATCTTTGCTTTTAGCAGTGTTTTCAGTCCTTAACCCAAGAACACCTGATGAGTTTGGGCATGCTTAGTGAAATTGCTAAGCACTAAAGCTTCATGTGCCATGCCTATCACATTTGGGCAATGCAGTTACAACTATTCAAGAAATGTAATATTACATATATCTCTGAGAGATACATGTTTAAACCACTGTGGTGCATTATTTTAAGGCTATTTTTATGATTTTATTGTTATTAATTTATATACATATTTACTCCTATGTACTTATGTATATGGATTATACAATTTATTCCATCAAAAATTTCCAGAAATCTAGTGTTCATATAACAACACATAGTATTAACAGTTTTTCTGGTAGTTTATAGCATTGATTTTGTTTGTTTGTTTTTTTGCTGTGGAATTGCATATATTTAGGTCAGTGCATTATTTTCTTGCTTTTGTAGAATACCTTTATAAACAAGACTTCAGTGTGAGAATAGTATTTATTTATTTTTGCAATCCTGTCCAAATTTATCTAAACAAAAAGAAATGAGGGGGGGGACAATACAAACTGTGTAATCTTGTTTTTTCATCTTGGCTGATTAGTTTACCATGTAACAACTGAGAAGTTTTATTCTTAACTTTATTTTCCTCCAGATGAATATGAAATCATATTGTATGTGGTATGTATTACAAGCTAACATGATGTGATAGAAAGGTGACAAATAGATATGTACAAATTATAAATGTGTGCCTATGATTTAAATGGAGATAAGAATCATGATGAGGAAGAAAGAAAAGTAAGTTTGGTCTATGAATTAAAAGTCAGGAACTAAGTGTATTTTAAGCTATACTGTAATGTGTTTTCGTACACATAATTCAGGTCTTTTGGACATACTTTATACTTGACAACCAAATCTAGTCCTAATAAACTCCTTTGGTCTTCTGTTAAAAATGCACTGTTTGAAAACATTACCAGTCAGTGTCAGTTAACAAAAAACTGCCAGTAATCTGATCAAAGTACCTGGCTTTCTGCGTATTTAAGATAAAAAAATATAAAATACTAAAATAACTTTCCAATCTATCATAATATTGTAAAGTTGTCTGATGGCCACAGTATTGTAAACAAATATTGTAGAAAAACATGATTTTGACTTGCTTTTATTTTTTTTAAAACGTTAAATGATGTATTTGTTATAAATAATATAGTATTTTATGAAGTGTGACTCTGATAATTTACCATATTTCTTAATTATTAACTTAAAAGAACTAAAGTGATTAAAAATAACAGTTATAAGTATAATCAAACTTTATAATACAGGTAAGAAGTACTATGTCAGGTATAGTCAGTTCCAGAGTTGCAACTACAAGACTTATGAATTCTCAACTACTACTCAACCTTGGCTCTACTAATGGCACTCTTATTGTAAGCTGGTATGGTGATGATATACTCAGTATGTACTGAATAATGCTAGAAGCATTTGTAAACTTATATGTATATCACTTAATGGTGAAATGTACATATTCTTTACAAGGACACTGGTTACTTTGGGAAATGAAATTAATATGTTATTCTAAGCATTGATTTCAAAGAATGTACAGTTAGTACTTATGGATATTCTCACCATAAGATTGTAGCTATGCAGATTATCTCTTTCCTGTTTTAAAATTTATTTTATTAGAATATATGTCACAATTATTAGATTATATATTCTTCTATAAAAATTTTACTTAAAACTATGGAGAATCTGTGTTTTCTCTTTTGTATTTAGATGACTAAAGGTATGCATTTGTTAATTACTGGACCAAATGGATGTGGTAAAAGTTCTTTATTCAGAATACTACGGGGTCTCTGGCCAACATATGCTGGTCGTTTAGAAAGACCACCAACAGGACAGATGTTTTATATACCTCAGAGGTAGGTCCCTCTTAGTTCCGTTTGTTATAATGGGTTTTTATGGTTCTGATTATTGATGTCTACAACAATTACATTTTAGAATTAAAATCAATTGTCACCCTAAGAGTTACGTGTTGATAAAGGAATATTTTTGTGCCTCTTATTGAAACTCAATAACATCATTGATTATGTGCATTTCATCATAATATTAAGTGATGAAGTAACCAGTTACAGCATATGCTCAAGAATATATGCTATACGGCTGACAGAATGTTTTTAATACTGACTGAGACATGTTTATAAATTAATCTCAAGACTGTTGTAAAGTAAGGCATTTTGCTATGTTGAATTAGCATATTATTGTGTCTGGACAAGGTGAATGTTTTCCCCCATTTGGTATGTGTCAGGTGATTTTTCCTAATTTTTTTTATTATTTAAGACTGAACAATTTGTGGATACACCCCCCCCCCCTTTTTGTTTAACTTGTAGATAATAATCGTTTAAGTAGTCACTTTCAAAATATTCAGTATTATAATTACAGGTATAACAGCATACATCACACTAAATACAGTATAAAAACCAGACTTATAGAATATTGTTTCTTAACTCCAAGATGTACATGAAAGTGGCTGTTTATTATAATGGTGCATTTGTTAGTAAAGTAATGTTTATTGGTTGTGGTACTTATAAACAATATGAGGATTAAGCATGCTGCATATATAAAATCAAATGAAAAATGTTAATAGTTTTAAATTCATATGAGTAACAAAAAAGAAAACAAAATCTCTCGATGGGTTTGAATGAAATACTTTTTTTGCTGTTTGTTTGAAAATAGCGAATATGTATATGTATTTCTGTGTTTGACCATTTGTTTCTCTTTACTGTAAATAACCAGACCATACATGTCACTTGGAACTTTGAGAGATCAGGTTATATACCCTGATACAGTGAAAGAAATGAAGAGGAAACGTCTAACAGATAGAGACTTGGAAGATATTTTGGCTATTGTTAATCTTCAGTCAATCATCATCAGGGAAGGTGGTAAGTTGAATAATTAGTAATCTTCCCCTTTATAATTTTTAGAAGATTTAAGTAAAAAATTTTACTTATGATTTTCATTTTTAGAAAATTTAGATTTAGTAAAGATTTTATTAATGATTAATATTCTGCTGGATTAGAGCAACCTGGCTTCTGATTATCAATTGAACTTATTTTAAATAAGCAATATGTTGCTGTAAAACATTCCCCTATATGTATAATATGTCAGTGTTAACATTTAATAACAGCTAAACATCTTACTGCAAATTTGTGTATTTGTATTGTGCATTACGCAATAAGCATATGGACTATTTAGTGAGAAGATGAATATTTGCCACAGTACTAACAGACATAGAATATTGTGTGAACACTACTTACCATTATTTAACATAAAACATTTAATACATAGTGCTTAAGAATACAGAAAATATAGTGCAAACATACTAGCAGATAATTATATTACAAATTTATTTTCACCAAAGATGAACTGGCAAATATTATCTCAATAAATACTAGCATATGTATGTGTGTGTTGTACTTACATTCTGAAATATACTTATCAAAAGAAGATGCAGCTTTTAGTTACACTGTAGTCTGTGTTAGGTTCACATTTAGGTATTACATCAAAAAGAAGCACCAAACAAAATATATAAAATAACAAGAGGGCACTCAGTAGAGTGCATACCTCTGCCATGTAACGTTGATCATATTTGGTTCTCAAAAAATACGAAAATATGTCTGTATTTCTATGATTATCAGTAGACATGGACCATTTTTGGCAGGACAGTGAGGAATAATATTCTACATACGTCCATCGAGTTTCATCAATATTGGATCATTTTTGACTGAGTTGTAGAGTATGAAAAATTAGTCCCCATGTTAATTGGTAGATAATTTTTTTATTTTCATGATTGACCCTCCAAAAAAACTAGTCACTTCTAACTTGGGTCATTATCCAAATGTATACCATCTTTTGTCCAAATCCAATTAGCCATTTGAGAGAAATCTTGCTGATAAACACACACACACACACACAGAGGGGTTCAAGTGTAACTTCCGTCCACCTTCAGTGGCAGAGGTAATAATGATTTACTATGCGCTTCTCTTAACAAAGAATTTTTTATTGTTTTTTTTGGTACATTACAAAGTATTTTTCCTACTTGTATTAAATTTCTGTCTTATTTGTGTTATAGGTTGGGATGTTGTTGGTGACTGGAAGGATGTTTTATCGGGTGGTGAGAAACAACGAATGGGTGTGGCAAGGCTGTTTTATCACAGGTAAACTGCTTAAAAAAAAAGAAATTTTGTAAATAACATGTTAAGAAATCTTAAAAACGATAGTATGTCATTTTATGATTACACTTAAAGTTTTTATCTTTATGTACACTAACTTTAATCATTAATCATTTCCAGATGGGTCATGGGTGAAAGGTCATGTCATTACATTTGCTGACTCACATTCAAAATTTTATTGAGCTAAAATTTTAGGAATTTATGTCAATAAATTTGGTATCAAACTGTCGATTATAATTCAAATTTTAGTATTATACATTACTCAGTTTCTTAATTTAAAAGTAAATATTAGAAAAACATGGTTAAACATCGATATTTGTTTGTCACATGGTACGTTGAGTACAGCACTGGTTCAAATTAGATGTTTATGATGTCGAAATACTAAGTCCATAGTTTTGTACGAATTAGGAATTCAATTTACCGATATTCAAAAGCTGTAATATAAAATAAGAGCCTCTTATCTATTCAATTTGATAAGATATTGCTCATGTAATAAATCAAACACAGTGGCACCCCACCCACATCTTTCCACCTTTAAAATGCTCCCTTATATACACTTACTTCTATATATGATATGAATAACCAACCAAAAGCTCAGAATGTCCCCCTAGCGGCTTTCTCAGTCATTTTAATGTGTTTGGATGCCATCTCGTTCTTTTGAACGAAGATTTCAAGGAAGTAGGTTGTGTCTTTAGTCTGCTCAAAATTTTATATTTTTTTATACCCAAATACAACTTAGTTACTGAGCTTGTTAAATTATAGTGGAATTCTGTGGTATCGTTATAGTAATTTATGATTTTTTGGTTATTCAACTGTGTATACAAAACCTCAAAAAAATTCATTTCATACCATCTATGTGCAAAATGTTAAAAGGCTTAGCAACCTATGTCAAGCAGCAACTGAATACATAGGTTATAACTAGAATATAATTTTTTGCCTTAATGTTCTATGTTTTAAGAAAAATAAATTTAAGAACTTATTTCAAAATATCAATAATCTATACACATATATAATGTATAATAATTGAAATATGGCTGTATTTTACAAAATACTAGTCTACTAAAACACAGCCAAGACAGGTCAGTTTGTAAAGACTTATAGGTCAGTTTTAAATTATTGGATACAGTAACATGAGTGCGCATGTACTGCATCATTGTAACTTCTGTAAACGTTGTACATTTGCTGTTGTATTAAAGTTTTCGACAAGGTTTTGTCATCATCAGGTACCTGACATTAGGTCTAATTGAAGTTATAACTTTATTTCTAGACCCTGAGTCCATCATCATACAAATTGTAGCCTATATTATAGGCATACTTAGAACTATACTAACTATTAAACTAGGCAATGCACTGGGACAGATCTAATGACTAAGTTAATAGATCTAAATGTAACATTTGTTCTAAAAGTTAGGCCTAATAAATCTAAATCTAGAATTGATGAGGCAGGGTTATATCTAGATCTGGGTAGATTCAATACAAGGTGCTTTCAATCTATGCACCCATATCTAAGGTCTAGTTTAGTTGTATAAAGCTAAATTTCTGTCACTTTTTTTACATCTAGATCCAAACCTAAGACTAAACAGATGGAAATAACAGGTCTAACATTAATGTTAGTTCTAGATGTACTAGCGACTTAATCTATGAACTGTAATTTAACACCACTAATTAGTTAGCCTATATTTAAGTTTCCTCATTCTATCAAAACCTTTAATATTAGATATAGCCTCTAGGCTTATATTGTGTTATGATTATACCCTTCTCCACAGTGTGTAATTTTCATTGGAGCAATTTCAGACTTGTCTCCTGTAGTATTCGTGTAGTTAAACCTATTGAGTTTTTAAATGTGATTTAGCAACTGCCAGTAATTTATATGGTGCTCATAAGCATGATTTACCAGCATATACACTCATCTGCATTGATTTTCTTACTGTTGTGTCACATTAATTAACATGAGTATGGGTGGTCTAAATAATGACAGTTAAAGTGAAACCAGGTCCAGATGTGCTTAACTAGTCCTGAGTTACAACTATAATTGTATAACTTAAATATAATTTGTGGTTAGGAACTTAGGAAAGTAGAATGCTTCCTTTCATCTGACAATTTACATGTCGCAACTAAATAGTGTAGTCAGTATTTATTCTTTTAGCCCATTATGTCGAAAAAGGAAAGTGGGGTACAGGGACGCAAAAAACGTGCACACTTTGCAGCTTCGATGTTGGAGTCAAGCAAATGGATGAGAGCTTTCCTTGCTGGAAGCGATGACACCAGTAAGCCAGCATCTGTTCCTTTTGATGGCAGCAAAGAGGTCAAAGTGCAAGATTGTGAACATGCTATTTCATTTGAAAAAGGAAACAATGAAGAAACTGTTCTCTGTTGAAAGCTACAATAATAATAAACAAGAGGATTCCACTTTTTCAGAAACAAATCCACAGAATAGTGTTACAAAGCTAAAAGAGGATGATCTAATAAATATTTTAACACACAGGGATATAGGATTTATGAAGTTTAATATATCAGGCTCAGCAGTTGTAACACATGCACATCACACAGAGATTGTTCAAGTTAGAGCACATGGATTTCAACATAAAGAAGGTCCATTTGATGGCAAAGATGGGCGTTCTATGGCTGCATTTTGGTTCAAACGACGCCTTCTGAATGAACAAGAGGTCAATTGTTCCTGGTTGGTGTATTCACTTCTACATAAAGCAGCCTACTGCTTTTATTGTCTTCTTTTTTCATCTACGTGTATGATATCCGATAGTCGGTCTGCTTTCAAAACACAGGGTGGATTCTCTAAGTGGAAAAAAATGAAAAGTTAAATGCCCATGAAAATAGTAACAGTAATAATGAGTCATTTGGTGCTTGGAAAGACACTGAGCGCCGAATTCGTCTTAAAGTGGCATTGATGAAGAGCTGCAAAGGCAAATTCAGCAAGAAAAAATTAATGGAGAGATGTACTGCGACGGGATTGTACAAAATATTTAGCTTCTCAGAATCTTGCATTTCGTGGTCATACTGAAGACATAACCTCGAACGAAAACCCTGGAAATTTCCTGTCACTTTTGCAGTTATTAGCAAAGTATGATCCAGTTACGAGAGAGTATTTAGAGCGTGTTAAAAACAAGCAAACGTCAACATCTTTTCTTTCTCCTGAAATCCAAAATGAGTTTATAAATCTCATGGCTTCATATGTGCGAAATTACTGTTTGTCAGCAATTCGTAGAAGCAAATACTATGGTATTCTGTTTGATTCCACACCTGATTTAGCCCATCATGAGCAATTGGCTCAAGTGATTCGGTTTGTTGACATTGACTTTAAGACAAGAAAAGCAGAAGTCAAAGAGTTTTATTGACTTTACACATATAATAGAAAAGACGCTGTCAATATTGAGAAAACAATAAGCACAAAATTAGAAGCGGATGGAATTTTATTTAGTGATTGTTGTTCACAATGTTATGATAATACTGCTGTCATGTCAGGTCATCTGTCAGGCGTTCAACAAAGAATTCTGAACAAAAATCCAAAAGCAATGTTTATAAACTGTGACAACCATAGTTTGAACTTAGCATGTTTTCATGCTGCAAGTCAGGAAACAACAGTTATTACATTTTTTGGTATAATTGAAGCCATTTATAATTTCTTTGCTCATTCAACAACTCGATGGGACGAACTGCAGCAGGAGCTTAATATCTCTGTCAAGTATGAATCAGAAACACGGTGAAGTGCAAGAAAAATGGGCAGTAAAAGTTGTACATGAAAAACTGGATGAATTGCAAGGACTGTTAGAGCAATTAAGTGAGAATGGCAACATGTCTGAAACAAAATGTGGTGCTCATAATGTTCTGCAACGCATGCTTACATTTGATTTTCGTGTACTTTTGCATTTTTGGAGAAATCTCTTATCATCTATCAATCGAGTGTAGAAACGTCTTCCGGACATAAAAATGAATTTTAGAGAAGCAGCTGCTGATCTTGATTCTTTGAAAGAGAAATTTATAGTATCACGTAAAAAATTCTGTCAAAAATCACTTGAAGTGTGCAAGAATCAATGTGAAACATGGGGATTGACCATTGAAAGGAGAAAAATACGTCGTAAACGAGTGCCAGTTGAAAATGCAGCAGATGCTGGATTGACTGCTGAACAGGAAATTTATCACATCATGAAGGAAGTTATTGATCGCTTGATTACAGAAATGACAGGAAGATTTCTCGCTTACTATATTTAGATTCACGGTTTGGATTTCTACTACACATGCAATATATTGTTTCTGGATATTTTGAAGACAGAAAATTGCAAGAAAATGTTCTGACTTAGGAAATAGCTATCCAGGTGATATTGATGGACCAGAATTGTACATAGAAATTAAAGACTGTAGAATGTTGATAAGTAAAAGAACACAGACCGATTTTCTTGAACCAATGGTTGCAACTGATTTGCTAACATTTGTAATTTCATATGGTGAAGATGTTTCCCCAAATTTAAGAAGTGCATTGCAGCTTTTGTTAACAATTGGGGTTTATATTGCTAGTTGTGAAAGGTCCTTCAGCAAGCTGAAATTAATTCTTACATACTAGAGAACCTCAATGATTCCAGAACGACTTAGTAACTTGGCAATATTAAGTATTGAAAAAGACGTACTTAATACCTTAAATTTTGATAATTTAATTGATGCATTTGCATAAGCAAAAGCACGAAAGGTTCATATAATGTAACCATGAATACCAGAATGATACCTGTACAAGATCTAGTTAATTATATGTACAGTTTTTGTAAACTAATAAAATTTGTTATATGTAAACTTAAGTACAAATTTTATCAATATGTTTTATAATCCATGTACACCACAAGTGACTGGCTTATCATATAAAACATAAGTTTCAAAACTAGGGGTATAACATAAATTTAATCTGCATGCTTGAAATATTACTCTAGCTATGTGACTTTGAACAATACTGAATGACATAAATATCAAAATGGTTTACAAATTATGTAAGTACACCCAGTAGGCTATACTTCATTAGCTCCAGGTTTACAGTTGTGATATCGTGAGATGTTATATTGTGACTTTATTTTAGGCCTTTGTAAAGCGGTAATTAATTCTTTATGTTATTGTCATTAAGTGGGTAATGAGTCTCAAAACAAATGATGAAAACATTTCAGAGGTGGGAGCGCCAAAAGTGTCTTTGCCCCCGGGTGCTGAGAACCCTTGCTACGCCACTGTTTCTACCCGCTCTTGTCTCCTAGTTAGAAAGCCAGGACAATTTTTAGAAGTAAGTGAATTTGTCTATTATTTGCATGTTATTAGTCCATATTCTTTGTTGTATTATTTAAGTAAATAAAAATTGTTAGTGCTTTACTATAATTGCTAAAAAATAAGGTTTAACTCTACTGGACAATCGAGGGCAAGAAAAATAAGATTGGGTAAATGCTTTATTTCTTGTTTTTCATATTTATTCTTTATTTATTATTATAAAAGTAACTAAGATTAAAAGTACGTATCTTTTTAAGTCATTTAAGACTAGAATAGGTAAAGTAAGTAATAATAATAAATATAATTAAAATGGTTCATAAGTCAAGCATGGGAGCAGCTCGTGGGTAAAGTAATTCGATAGCGTAACGTGAGTTGCACGTTCCCCCAGTGATTTACAACTTATAATGGCACTGGTAGCAGTTAGACAGGTTCAAAGGGCAATAAAAATTTAATTATAAATAGACGTATAATGTTACGAACTTAGAACTACTTAGGATAAACAAATGTAGTTTCAGGTTACAATCTGAAGCCATACTAGAAAGAAAAGAAGGTTAATTTAGGTTTAGGTTTTTTTTTGTGGTTACCAGGTCGGTCGAATTGACCGACATTAGGGTAGAGAAAATAACATATAAACTATAAGGATTTAGTGGAAAAAAAAAAAAACGTTTGAAATGCATTTAGTAGGTTTTAGGGATTACACAAAGGAAATTCGAGATTTTTGAGATGACGAAAAGTATTTTTAATTTTAACATGAAAATTACTTTGCACATGGACTGTTCAAAACAAATAGTCAATATATTCATGGATATATCTTTATTTTATTTTATTAAAAATACTTCACTAAAAGATATGACATTTTGTATGTGAAAGACTTGTAATATTAACTGAAAGACTGCCAAATTTCGTGAAGATATACCCAATATATAGAGTTATAGGTATTAAATTTATGTCAACTTTAAACGAGTACAGAAGGTCACGTGACTCGATCAAATCGAGTCGGAAGAGTTAAATCAAATTGTAGAATACTGCCAAAAATATAGAATCAAAATTAATGTTCTTAAAACAAAATTAGTTCTATTTTCAAAATCACCTCGAACATTTAGAAATCCTCCCGAGTTATATCACAACGGAGCTCTTCTAAATGTCGTCTCATCAGCTAAATTCATTGGAATTACTTATGATTCTAAATTAACGTGAAAAAAACCATATTACAGAAATAAAGAACAAAATGTGGCAACGAGCAAATTATGTTAAAAGACTAACAGGTAAAAACACAGGAGCTGCTCCCGAGAACATTATCAAAATATACAAACAATATGTTAGACCAGTTATAGAATATGCATGTCCCATGTGGACAAACGTTAGACCAATACATATTAAGAAACTTTAAACAATTCAAAATTCAGTAATAACTACAGCTTATAGATTACCAAGATATACAAATATAACATTTATACACAAGTACGCAAATATTAAACCTATAGACAGGTTCATAGATTGTTCGTTCTGTTACTTTAATAAAACTTTATATAAAATGATTTACAAACTGAAATAGATCGTCATGTTATACACGATGATGATAGAGCTATATATCCCTCCCCACTCAATTTCTGTTATAAGAATAAGACCACGACACTAATCTTTAAAACTATCGCTTAGATTTAGATCCCACAAGTATATATAAAAGGATATTTTATGTCAAATATGCGTTGGTAACTATAGCGAATGAAAAAGTGACATTTTGCTACAGAACTGGTTTTTAACTTATAAAACCAAATGATGCGCAGTACTTTAGCATGAACTGTTTCTGAGTACATGTGATCAAATAAACTGACCGTTTCAAACTGTCTTTGTTAACCAGAAGATGACCTAAGAAGGTGGAAACGTTGTTCTTGTACTTTATTATAATTAAAGTTTTTAATACCCATACCAGCTATACATTTTTACTTCAAGTGGGTTTCTCGTCATCATGGAGGGCAGCACTAAATGTTATAAGTATACTATTCGAGGACATGGTCCTGAAGAGAGAGAAAAAGAATCAGTGTTTTTATTCAGCGAGATACATCGCGTTTAAACTGATTTCGCGAATCATAACACTAGCATTTGACAGTCTATTAATAATCATGGAGGGAGGAAGAGGTCTGTCGAGAATCTGACCCTCCTAGGCCGCACACAACAACCAAATACCAACCCACAACCCAGACGTTAAATTATGGTTTATGGCTAATTCAAGTAGTATTGCAATTACAATCTTCGCCTTCCTTGTATTAAACCATAACTATTATTTAAATAACGGAAAGCTACTTATTTAGCTTTGGGAATGAAGAATGCTTTTTTACATCATCTTCTTTTCTTCCATTGAAGTTTGAACCGTTTCTAGGAGTAAAACGTGGTGAAATTTAAATTTTAAAATATTTTGTGTGCACTATATGAGCTCTATTTTATTTTCTGAAATAATTTATTGATATTATTATGTGTATGTACACTGTATAGAACTCAATACAAAGATTGTGCATCAACAATACAATAATGTTGTTAGTCCACAATGATTGTTCTTTTAATTTAAACTTGTTTTGTAACGATTCAAACAAAAGCGTGTGTTCTAAAAAAACAAAAGTTGTGTTGTATTTTAACATGCGTTTTTAAACAAGTAGCTACTAGATGTCGTTGCTCAAGACAAAAACAAGTGGAATGCTAAAATTTAATTAAATTGATAAAACTTGAATTTGTGCAAAAGATTAGGTTCATTTGTTATAATGAACATTTGTTGAGTGCGAATTACATACTTTCAAACTTGCGAAGTGTAGATATTTAGTTGTCTTCACCTTGTTTCTGGACATAAGAGTAAGTTGCTGGACAATTTTTCTTATAAATAAAATCCATTGGACTCCCGTCTCCAGGTTTAAACTTTCGTTTTTTAGTTAGTTTGTTCCAGATGTGGACTATATAACTATCTTTCCAAACTTTGAGCACCGACGGTGTAGCGGTCGGATCGAAAAATTGGTTAAGTTGGTTATAGTAAGTTGGATAAAAAGCTGGAATCGGAAAGAGGTGTATATCATAACATGTGAATCCAGGGGCAAGTTGTTTGTTTTCTCTTTTACAAGCTTGTTTAAAAATTCGTGTCAATAACTTAGGGCCAGTATAACCCCAAATCTTTGTATTGTATTCACTTACAAACCTTTCTGTGCATTCAATAATAAATGGACTTTCTTTTTGTGCTTTAATAACAGCATTGTTTACTATCGTTGAACTTTCAAAGCCAACGAAAGCAGGTATGTTAGGGAGCGGTTTCAATGAAATACAGTCAGTATCAAGAGCTATACCACCATACTTTCTTAGTAATACATACCTTAGACCATTGGAATAAGTAGTTGACTTATACTTGGTTGAATTAAATTTTTTGCTAAGATACCACTTAGCTAAAGGAGTTTCATAGAAAAAGAACGTGAAATTCAGCCGTTCAGTCTGGACGTTAGGAATATGCGAGATTATTTGAAAAGGCGTGTTCTTCCGAAGTTGCTTTACATCATTACAGGCATATATGAAACGAACACTGTAGTCGGGATTATGTTTCACTGCTGACTCAATAGCACAAGATTCTCTGGTTGTAAGGTAACATCGTCCTGTGATTTCAGAGAAAAATATATTTTCAGATTTTTTCAGATTTTCATTTCTCGTCAACTCTGGGGAACCTGAAAAAATTGAGTTGAATTATTGTAAAATAATTCTGAATGTCGATCTTAAAGGTATAATAGTTGTATGATGACATAAAAAAATATTCAGCAGAAAAATTGTAATTTAATTTTCATTGTTGATATAATAGCAAGATAAATTAGTAGTCCAGTAAGTTTCTTTTATTTCAATGAAAACAACATTTGAGTTCGTCACTTGCATTAGATTTTCTCTTCCAGTTTTGTTCAAATTACTGTTATAGTAGCCAGAGCAAGCTGTAATATATGTACCTTTCAGTACAGAAAATTTTATATGCGCATTGTTAGTGCTTTAGGTTTCAAATTAAGTTCAACAAAATGGAACTAATATTCCATTCTGAAATTCGACAATATATACGTAATATATTTTGAATTTACAACTATTTAGAAAGATATTTTTAAATGGACATTAACCGTAATGTTTCGTGCCATCTTAATCCACATTCCCAAAAACGTATCCGTACATTTATGTTGATTTCAGACAACGTGCTAATTTGTAGAAAAAATCTATAGAACACATAATAGATCTTTATGTTTCCATTTAAGATTACTAATACAATTTTAACGATTGATCATTGGTCAGTGGTTAGCATGCCAGACAATGGATCTGCGGGTTTAACGTTCATTTTCTGTTTACAACCTCCCCCCAGAAACGCGCCCAGTAACTGGGAACCGTGTATACTTTATAAAGGTGATGGTCAAATTCTACTATTATATCAGAAGAGTAGCTCTAGAATGGGTGCTGTTGACTAGCTGCTTTCCTTCGAATCTGTCAGTTCGGAATTAAGAGGGGGCTAGCATAGATAGCTTTTGAGTAGCTTTTGCGAGTAACTTAAAAATAAACAAACACTTTTAAAATAATTAATAATTTAGAAATGACTTTTGAAAGGTTATAGTTATTTTACCGCAAAGCTACATACTGGGCTACCTGCACTATGTCTACCGCGAGAAATCGAATCCTGGATTTTAGCGTTGCAAGTCCGTAAACTTACCGCTGACTTATTAAGGGAATAAATACTTTCTCTGTTATCAAGCAAACATGTAGCATAAAATGCTATAAGCCAAATGAAGAATAACATGAAAACAAAAATATCTTTATTTAGATAATTTATTTATATTTCTTTAGAGGTTGGCTGTGATGAATAGACATTTTTTATGAACGTGATGTGCCGAGCTGCGAATATACTAGTCCTAAAGTTAGGCTGTCACATACGATCTAATGCATCCGTATGTATGCGGCCTATAATAGGCAAATCGTTAATCTCTTTATCACGACATTTGGTATGTTGGGCATATGCAAGAATAAGACACGTAGAAACGTGTATTATACTTTACTTCGATAATAACACTCGTAATGTGTGTGGCATAGCCTTCTGGGAAATGTTGTTCAATCCTAAGACAGAATATGGTTCCAAAGTAAAACTGGAACTTTAGCTCAGAGTCGTCTTAGTGTTAGCTCAGTAAAGTTCTTTGGTGTTGACTAATCTCCAGCTGCTGAATACATAGATCAGCCAGTAATTGTTTGTTTGTTTGAAGTTACCCACATAGCTACACAATGGGCTATCTGTGCTCTGCCCGCCAAGGGTATCAAAACCCGGTTTCTAGCGTTGTAAGTCTGCAAACATACCTCTGTGCTACTGGGGGATAGCCAGTCATTTGTAAAATGAGCTTAGGTGCTATCCACTGTTGTTTGTTTTATAATAACCTGTTTTCTTTGTTACAGAGTGAAACAAATGTGTCATTTCTTTTTGGGTCGAGTTTCACTTAGCCAAACACTACATACAGTTTCTAAGAATATTTAGTTTTGTAGTTTCGTAAACACAGTTCTTGTCTGTTAGTTTAAATTTTATATGACGGTATCATAGATTGTGGTTTTAAGTTAGAATCTTGATATCAAAATCAAGAAGTTTTTATGAGTTTAAGTCAAATATGCTTCTTCATATTCTATTAACACTTCATTAATATCACCGAGTCTGTAATTTTTGATGTGCAAATGTAATTTACAAGATCACAAAGAACTTGCTGTGGATAGGAAGAAAAGGCAAGTGGAGTAAAACCAAGATTCGAGAATAATCTAATTTACGACAAATAATTTGGCTACATATATAAAGGACCATGTTCTCCTTCTTAATCTGATTTCGAAATCATGAAGTAGAGCAGTAGTCAAAGCCTTCTTGGATTTCAGAACCTGCTTGATTTTTCATGGTTACCTAAAGCTTGTGGCCTGGCCATCATGGTTATGAAACACTTATATGTCTTGAGACCATCTGAATTGGTCTATAGGACTTGAAAGTGATCACCAACCAGTTTTATGGAAACTCCACCATCGATAGGGGTCACCAACAAACAGTTAATAACTTAAGATGCCAGGGAAGGCGAAGCACTGATTAAAAGGCGTCTTATTT
The DNA here is from genome assembly GCF_000517525.1 of Limulus polyphemus. Classification (NCBI taxonomy): domain Eukaryota; kingdom Metazoa; phylum Arthropoda; class Merostomata; order Xiphosura; family Limulidae; genus Limulus; species Limulus polyphemus. The sequence goes on along the minus strand of NW_013665992.1, from coordinate 467,721 downwards.
GGAGACTGATATATAGATAGAGATATAGCATTTTTTTAGTTATGAACAGGTAAATTAACAGTTTTTTCACTTGTCAGGTATACACTTAACAGGCAAAATATATCACTTAAAGATTTAGTTGAAATGTTTGCGTTGTTTTAGTTTATTTTCTCCTTTTTTAAAGAAATAATACACATTTTTTGGCTGTTGTGTTAATAATAAACAAGAGGGAATTCTCAATAGCCGCAGCACTTGAATTTTTTATGCAAGATTAGAGTAAATTAATATATGAGTTATATGAGCCCTTTTTCCCTTTTTATTAGCTATATTTTCGTACGCTAGCAATACCAACCGTGTGGCGTGCTTATATATGATTCAATTTTGTTATTCATCAAGGTCTCTACCAGCCTACCCTCAAACTGAAATTATTTTAGGCAGAATTAGAGTAAATTAACCTATGACACCTTGGGCGTGGTCAAATACATCAACCGAAAGAGTTTGGCTTCCTGAGTCCAAAACTGTAATTAGATCTAGAATCGGTTAAGAGATAATGGAGCTATGAGCTAAAAGTTTGTACTTGAAAAAAAAGAATTCAGAGCCGCTCTATGTTCCGCGGCTAAAAACGAACAAATTCAAATCCCAAATTTCTTAATTCTGAATAAATAATGAACAACAAATAATTATTATTACTTTAATTTCTCGTCATTGAGTAAACGTGAAAAAATAAAACAAGGAAGGGTCCTTACCTGCTGTCCATGTATCCCAAAGTGCTAGCAAACATAAAACAACAAGAAATAAACTAATGAAGAACATCCCATATATTCGTTTTCTGTTTCTGTTGAAGTAAAGAAGCCTCATGTTTTACCTGCAAATGACGATAAGTTTGAGATAAGAGAGGGATATATTTTAGTATTTTTTTATCACCATGAGCCTATAGATTAAGCCAAAACTAAAGATAATGTCTCTCAAAGCAGCATACCCGCATTTTTATCAATCGTATCCCATGCTTTTAATCACGGATCTAGACGTAGCACTTACAGGGACAAAGTTACCTAAGTGTTTTACTACGTAGCCTAATGAGAGACACCTCCATACAACATTTAGTGTCAAATAGTTGCAAATTTAAACAGTCAACAATTACCCATTATTGCATGAGGCTATACACACAAGTATGGCAGTATCTAAAAGCATTGTTATGTCTCTGTTCGTTAGTTAATTTTCCGTAAATTCGTTCCGACGAAACTTTAGCGACACAAGTCCTTTCTTAAATAAAACTGGTTTATTCTTTCTGAATATAACTTTGCGATACACTTAATTTAAACAGTCGTGCTATAACAAACGCTATAATTCTCAAGGAACGTCTCACATGCTCGACTCAACAATACTCAGTTCAATTACACACATTGTTGCTGTCACTTTGTGACCGTCTTATATATACAAGACTACCGAATCTAATAAGCTCTCGAGAAGTCAGGAAGGGACGTGAACGTTCGAGAAGTGCATGACGTGTTACTAGCGTCACTTGAACTCCGCTGTCGTAACAGTATAATTCAATCTTAAATAAAACAACTAAAGAAGAGATGCATAAAATTTATTGTATTTTTATGAGTATAAACCACTACGTTTCATTTATTCTTCTACTGACCATGTTTTATAGTTGTAGGTTAAACTGGAGCCAACAATAAGTATTAAGAAATGAAATCTTTATTAGGTACACTTCATGCCTGTTATGCTTTACATCAGCTTGCATGCTACTAACTCATTAGGAACTGTATGCTTAGGTTTGGTTTGGTTTGCAATTTTGTGCAAAGTTATATGAGGGTTATCTGTGCTAGCCATCCCTAATTTAGTAGTGATACACTAGAGAGAAGGCAGCTAGACAACTCTTGGGCTACTCTTTTACTAACAAATTGTATTATTGACTGTCTCTTTATAATGCTCTCACGGCTGAAAGGATGAGCATGTTTGATGTGATGGTGATTAGAACCCGTGACCCGCAGATAGCGAGTTGACCATCCTAGCCACCAGACCATGCCAGGTCATCTGCTTAGGAAGGGAAGTCTTGAAAGCACCTATTTTACAGCACATTTAAGTCTGAGCAAAGTCATTATAATTATATATATTCAAGGAAGATTAACATCTATCTTGTAATAACTCGTAGAAACTTCTTTATGTAAGTATGTCCCACTTTCCAGGAGAGAAAAGATACAGAAGCATGATCAAGTGGGTATTACTTCTCCATAATTATTACTGTGTTTTTATGGTTACTTATACCCTGTTTGTAAAGATTTTAACTAATTAGGTAACATGGACAAATATTAAAATGGTATTACTGAATACACTTGAATAAACATATATTATTTTCTTCCTATAAAACTGCCACACATTTACATGCTGGAACAGGGCCAGATTAAGGCATAGGCCAGTTAGGCTATGGCCTAGGGCTCCACACTTTAAGGGGACCCGCATCTAAGGTTTCAGGATAAAACCTTCGCCAATCTCTACATAACTGAATTTGAATAGACAAATAGATCATTGGATAATCAAATAGATAAATAGATCAAAGGATACACAGACAGACCTATCTCCCCTAACCGTCGCACGTCCAATACCTGTGTCAACTACTACTGACAAATCATAGACAGATCTATCCCCATAACCATAGCCAGTCACTTTGAAGCAATTTGAAATTTTTGAGGAAATTTCATCAATTGCTTCAAGAGTTTTTAAGTGTTTAACAGTACTTAGAAGAAAACTTAAGGGTTTTAATGAAGTAATTCGAAGATTTCACCAATTGCTTCAAGAGCTTTGAGTATTTAAAAGTACTTAGAATAAAACCTTAAGGGTTTTAATACAAGCAAGCAATTAAAGATAGATATAAAAAAGAAAAGGAGGCTACAATAGGATGCCTGTGTTATGAAATAAGCCTTGAGAAATGAATAAACAGGAACTTGGTTATACCAGAGGCATCATTCAGAAGTAAGCAGCAAAACACTTGCAGTACTTAAAAATAAGTTTGAGATTCGAGCCTGGACATCCATGACCCAGGGTCGATAGCAGAGTTAATAAGAACTCTTGCATAACAAACAGGATGTGAACACCAATACATGTGACAGTTTGATGAAGTGTTGACCTTGCTCTCTTAGCACTAGAAAAGCTGCAGAAAAGTTTAGCTTTGGTGAATCATATTGGCACTTTGAGGCAGTATTAGTTACAGCACATGGGTGTAGCAGTACAAGTGAATAGGCGGCTGGCTAACACCACTTATCTATGACCAATAACTTGAGAGTTTTGGTTTGGGTTCTGGATTAGCCCGTGAATTCCCATAAAGTATCCAATAGGAGCACAGGATTACTTGTGGGTGATGCTGTGTCCTATTTAGTGGGTCGAATTAACACAAAGAAATTAGAGTTTAAAAACCCATGTCAGGGGCTGAAAAATCAGCTCCCGCCGAAGTTATCTCCAGGAAGAAATTCTCCAAACTGAAAATGAAATTGAAGTTTACTAACGTAGCTACAGCTTCCAAAACCCCAACTCTACTGTAAGTATAGTCTCTCTCTCTTGATCAGCTAGTGTAGAAAATATTAAGTCTAAACAGTAACGTTTTTAATTAATCGTTTGACAAACTCATATTCTAAATGTGTAATGTTTTCTAATAAGTAATTGTTGTTCAATAAATATTATTTTGAGTGTTTACTCTTGGCCTGAGACTCATATTCTTTAATCTAACTGTAAACTCCTCGAGTTAGCGACTTGTGGCTCCACTCATCACGACAAATCCTCCAATAAATAAATTTGGTGTAAAAGAGTAGTTTTAATTGAAACTTCAACAATTAAGCTCACCTGAGCGCTATTTTTGGAGTAGCTAATGACGGGTTGGTTAGAGTAAAGAAAGATGGAAAAAGTAAGAAAGTCAGCCGAAGTACTATAAGTAGTGTAAGTTAGAAATAAGTTAGAATTAAGCAGTTATGGCTACTGCTGGTGTAGATACGAGTACAGAAGAGGGTGGTACATGCCCTAGAGCCGATAGAAGGGCTGACACTAACCATGAAGCCACAGCGGAGCACCCTGCACAAATAGGGCCATGCAGTGCGACACACTTAAAAAGTGCTGTATCACGGTAATACAGACAAGGATGTCGAAAGCTTTATTGACACCTTAGACGAAGCAGCTAGAATATCAGGCTGGACTGATGCCCAGAAAGCTGATATACTACGTTTTAGAACAGCAGGAGAAGCTAAATGTTACATTACATTTTATGGCGAGCTTCGTGAAACAACAGACTATCAATACCTAGTGCGTAAGCTACTAGACGAGTACAGGACACGAGAAACTACTAATGTAATTTTAACAGAAATGCATAACCTGTATCAACAACGTGGCGAATCAGTCCGAGTTTTTGGACATAAGCTACAAGAGTTAGGTAATAGATTGCACAAGGCTTATGCACATCCAAGTGAGGATATAGTGCAAGATACTCTAAAATATGAGTATGAATGAGAGCTATACAGTAATGCAGTAGAGGACATGTAAACAAAGCAAATACCCCTCAGGCAACTTTACTAGATTTAATTGAAGTAGCCACTCGAGAAGACCTACAAGAGAAGCAGATCTATAAGCCTAAACATTCTGCTATAAATGCAGTTAATAAGTCTAGCAAGGCTAATCTGTCTAATACACAGAGTAAGCCCGTTGGCTTCCAGTGCTTTAACTGTGGTAAAGTTGGGCACAAGGCAAGAAACTGCTTTCAAAAACAGAAAAGAAATGAGCAGACAGTCTGCTATAATTGTGGAATTACAGGCCTCATGGCACGAGATTGCTGACACCCACAGAAGACTGAAAACGGAAAAGCCCCAAAGGTTGGAGCTTACAGAGGAAGGTCTTCCAATAATAACGGTAGACCTACATTTGCTACCGGTTCAAAAAACGTAATCCCCACTGGGATTACAGAGCGAAAGTAGAGGTATTTCTGGCAGTTTGGGATAAGCAATCAAGTATTCATAGTATCAATGAAGTATCACCAATAGTTAAAGTAGAAATAGAAGGTATAAAATGTCGGTTATTGGTTGATACAGGTGCTCGATCGTCGCTACTAAGTTCAGAACTAGTAGACAGAAATCCGACATTGTTAGATAATGCTTGGAAAGAAGTTTCCAGAAGTATTTTAACTTCTATAAACGTTAGGTAGATATAATATGCAAATGAGAGTAGGAAACTTAGAGTTAAACCACTCATTTTACATCTGTAAGCAGATAGACTTAGATACAGATGGTATTATAGGGCAAGATTTCTTAAGAACTTACAACACTGAAATATCTCTTACCCAAAGTAAGCTATGCATAGAAACAGAGGTCTTAAGTTTTGAAGGACTTGAACCTTCAAACTTATGTGAAACAGTTGCGACACATGATACCTTCCTGCTGACTAATAGTCAGATGCCTAATGCTAGCACTAGCGAGGCTAAGGATCAATCGTCAAAATACGAAAGCACTGACTTCTTACTAAAGTGTAGTGACACACGACAAAGTCGGAGGAGTAGGAATAAGAATTGTCTTAAAAAAAGTTCTAAAAGAAAACCAATGAATATGACTGTACAGAAAAATGCTAAACCTAGCAGAAGTCATAAAGATAAGGTGAGTGATAATAAGATAAGGCAGAATAAGTTAATGAATAAGCCTTTAAAACAGGACTATTATTAATTCAAACCCATCAGATGACTCTACACTTATGCCTAACATAAGCAACAGAGCATCCCAACAGGAGTGTTTGAAAGAAAGAGTTTCTGTAAGGTTAGTTAAAATAACTGAAGTACCTGCAAAAAGTCAATTCATAATTGAAGCTAAAGTAAATGACTTTAAGTATAATGAAGAAGTGCTAGTTGAGCCTATCAAAATTGAAGAAAAGGGAGCTTATATAGCTGCTAGTATTAGTAAAGTGTCTAAGAGAGACACAGTGCCAGTAAAAGTGTTAAATATAAATGAAGAGAAAGTAATACTACCTAAGAACATAGCAGTAGGTAAGGCTAGCAGTAGAGAACAGTTGGCTGTGGTAGGACAGTATAACTTTAATAATATTAATAAACAGGCACAACAAAGTAGGGTAGACTGGGATTCTATCTTAGGAAATATAGAAAGAAAACACAAACAAAGTTTGATAAATTTGTTAGAAGAGTATCGAGATATATTTGTAGGAGAAAATGATCCTAACAGTTGTACAAACAAAGTTAAACATAAGATAGTGTTAAACAATAATAAGCCTATGGCACAGAGACCTTATAGAGTGCCCGAAAAACACAGGGTTGAAATAAAAGAATGTGTAAAAGAGATGCTTGAACAAGGTGTAATAAAGGACAGTAGTAGTCCATACCCATCTCTGGTTGTATTAGTTCCTAAAAATAACGGAAAATTAAGGTTCTGTGTGGATTTTCGTAAAGTGAATGGAGTAACTGTCAAGGACGTTTACCCGTTACCTAATATCCAAGAAACCTTAGATAGGTTAGGTAAAAGTAAATACTTTTCGTCTATAGATTTGCAAAGTAGATAGCAAGTGGAGATATAAGAGGATGATAAAGCTAAAACCGCCTTCGTATTACCTTCAGGTAAATACCAGTTTAACAGAATGGTTTTGGCTTATGCAATTCCCCTTCAACATTCCAGAGATTAATGGATGTTGTACTGTCAGGCTTGCAAGATTCCGAATGTTTTTGTTACTTAGACGATGTTATAGTGTTCGCTGCAAGTTTTGAAGAACACTTAGAGAGGTTAAGACATGTATCTGATAGATTAAGAAAAGCGAACTTAAAGCTTAATCCGAGTAAATGTCAGTTTTTGAAAAATAAAGTAGAATACTTGGGTCATATAGTGACTGCAGACGGTGTAAAACCAGACCCTGAAAAGTTAGAAGTCTGTAGAAATTACCCAGTACCTAAATCAGTAAAAGATATCCGTGCATTTTTAGGATTTGTAGGATTCTATAGAAGATTTATACCACATTTTGCTTTATTAGCAAAACCTCTAATTGAGTTAACTAAGAAAGAAACAAAATTTCAGTGGACAGATAAAAGACAGGAAGCATTCGAAAAACTAAGAGAAGCTTTATTAAAAGCACCAATCCTAAGCTACCCAGATTTTAGTAAGGAATTCATTTTAAGCACAGATGCTTCAGGTTTCGCTATAGGTGCAGTATTATCACAGTTAGACAAAAACGGTAAAGAACGCCCTATAGCTTATCAAAGTAGACAGTTAGGAAAAGCTGAAATAAACTACTCAGTTACAGAACAAGAGTGCTTGGCTGTAGTACATGGAATTAAAATCTTTCATTGCTGTTTATATGGCAGAAATTTTACCATTATTACAGATCATGCACCTTTAAAATGGCTAATGACATTAAAATACCCTTCCTCTAGATTAGCTAGATGGTCTTTACTATTACAAGATTATGACTTTGAAATAATACATAGACCAGGTAAAAAACATTCTAATGTAGATGCTTTAAGTAGAATCAGAGTAGAAAATAACGGAACTGTAGAAAAACAAACAAGTAATTTGGGACTTAGATCATATAATTAGTGAACAAAAGAAAGATCCAGAAATAAATGACTTAGCAGTAAAGTAACACAAGGAGATGAATCAAAATACATGTTAGATTCTGATATTTTATGTAGAAAAGTTAAGGACGATAGGACTTTACAAATAGTCGTACTGGTTAAAATAAGAACAAAAGTCATGAAAACTTATCATGACACACCTTTTGCAGCACACTTAGCTTTCGCTAAGACGTATAGTAGAATAAGCAGAAGGTTCTTTTGGTTAAATATGCAGAAAGACATTAAATAATACTGCAAGTCTTGTCTAGAATGCCAGAGACGAAAAACTAGCCCCTATTTAAGAAACGCTCCCTTACAAAGAATGTCGAGTTTAACTACACCGTTTCAGCTAGTTGTTATGGATATATTAGGCCCCTTGCCTACATCCTATGCAGGAAACAAATACGTGTTAGTAGTCGCAGACTACTTGACTGAGTTTCCGGAGGCTGTATGCTTGCCTGATCAGAAAGCAGAAACGATAGCTAAAGCTTTCGTAAATCACATAGTAGCTAGACATGGTATACCCCAATATCTATTAACAGATAGAGGTAGTAATTTCATTTCTAAGTTAATGAATGAAGTTTGTGAATTACTAGGTGTAAATAAAATCGAAACCACAGCTTATCATCCAGCTACTAATGGTTTAGTAGATTTAATTTAGATTTAAATTTAGATTTAATAGAACTCTGTTGGATATGATCTCTCAATATTGTGAGAAGGATCAGAAAACTTGGGATGAGCAGATCCCCTTGTTATTGTTAGCATATAGACGTGCTGAGAAGAGTCAACTCAGGAAAGTCCATTCTTTCTATTGCATGGTAGAGATGTTATCTTACCTATGCAAGAGATATTGGCTCCTAAGAAAAATAGTCATGCAATAGCTTATGACTATAAGGCAGAGTTACTACAGAGGATGCAAATAGCATTTGAATTAGCTAACAAACATCTAACTAAAGCTGCCGAAAGTAGAGAAAGGCAAGTAAATAAAAAGAAACAGGTCAGTGATATAAAGTTAGAAGATAAAGTGTTATTATATATTCCAATAGTTAAAAAAAAGTAAATACTAAAAGCTAGCAAAGTTATGGAAAGGTCCTTTTAGAGTCTTGAAACAGACTAGTCCAGTTAATTATGAAATTCAAGAAATGTATG